>NC_062551.1:121964077-122270285 GCF_016906955.1 Phacochoerus africanus
ATTAATCCATTGATTCCACAAATCCATATTGAACTCTGAGCTTGTGAAGACCCCATGCTGAGCCCTGATGCTATAAAAGATTCATTCCTGCAGAAAGACAAAATCTGGCTTAAAAATACTTGGGTTGAATTTTGACCAAACGATGCATAAATAATTTTCACAGAAACGTTCACCTCCACACAACATCTTTGTATATGCAAAGACTGGCATGTGTAAGATTTAAATAACCACATCTGTTTCTATTTCTTTTCTTTCCTTTCCTTAAATGTACTTAAAGTATTTTAAAGTGTGCTGGAATAATGATAAAGTCAAATACAACATCACATAGTTTCATTTTAAAAACATGATACATCCTTCTGCTTGCCTGAACCAACACACTTCCATTCCGAACAACATAGTCTGATTGTCTTTACATATAAATGCTCACATCCCTGAGGAACAGGAGGAGCCAGAGAGGCAGCAGAAGGGGAAGTATGCTGAGAAAGGCATATGTACCCTAAGGGACAATTTTAATCTCAGGAGAACTGACCTTTTAGAGAAAGCAAATTGAATTATCTTTCTCATCCTTTACTTTTGCTGTGACATCATTAAAATGCATGTTACATACCAACACTCATTGTTTTGTATTCATAACCTTAAAATAAAATTAATCAGTTGTCACAAGGACTTAATACATTTGTTAGTGGTTCCTAGCCAAAACTCTGTATTCTTATGAGAAAAGCAGCTTTATGTATACCCCCTAGAGAAAAACAACAAGGGAAATTAACTGGTGGACACTGAACATTCTTTTCTGTGCAGAAAATTCTCTCTTCATTCTCTTCTCTGTTTGTTTAACTAGCACTTCTGCTTTGTTGTTTGACATGACGTTTATTGCCTCAAAAGGAGGAAACACTTTTTTTGTCTAAGTCTAATTAATATAAATTAGATCCTACAAAGTTTAATAAATACATGACTTTAGATAATAAGCATTTATTAATCCCCAATTTGGAATCCAGATACTTACCACCAAATTGTTATTCAATGCATACTTGTTTATAACCTAAAGAACTGGTAAAAATGTATTTATAAATAACTCAAGTGATTTTCTTTACAGAACTCATATTCTTGTTAGGCAGAAGATGAGTGAACAGATAACATTCAACTCCATATTTTAGGTGCTCTCAAATGGATAAGCATATTCCAAAAAGAGGAGGAGATTTAGTATAAAAAGGAAGGACCTCTCAAGGTGATCATCAAGCTGAATATTGTATAGACCAAAGAAAAAAAAATTGGAGGAGAGCAAAACAAAAGGAAGAAAAGACACAATTAGTTCACCCTTTCAGTGCTCCACTTGAATGATAATGCAATGTGGCCTGTACAAAGGTAGTGATGATGAGGATAGGAAGAAGGTGTCCCATTCAGCACATGATAAGGAGGAATAAGAATCATAGTGATCAGCTGGATAATCAGATACAAAAGGCATTCAGGTATTACAAACACATAGCCTCCACCCTTCCCTACTTTACATTTGGTTTGAGAAAACACATGTTGGAAATTTAAGCCTTGATATTTTTTAAGAAATTTTGTGTTGCAGAAGTAACTGAACTTTGTAATTAACAACTATCCTGCAAAGTCACTTATTAGCTATGTGGGTGGCATGGAGGTAGTTACTGTCTACATTATGATCACTAATGTATGGAACACATGTGGCACTAAGAAATAATCTAAAACACTAGTAAATATTACTGTAAAATGACTAGTATCAGATTAGGAAAATAATGCTCTTTTTATATTAAACAGTGGAAGCAAAATATTTAATTAACTTAAGACTTTAAAAATGTACAAGCCTCTGAGGAGGAAAATAATTGTTCTATTGTGCAATTAGGAAATTGAACAGGTATTTTTGTTTCAGAATATCTTTAGACAATGGATTATTCAACTCCCTAGATCAATATTTGATCCCTATTAGTCAATATGCTCTTTTTGCTGTCTCACCATGATCCCTGCAATTTATTTAAGCCCCTTTGCTTTTACTGGATCTGCTCAGATTCTGTTTTGCTTTACCAACAGTAGTTATTCTTTCAGTAGGTCTGGCTTATCGATACTATCACAGGTGTTCTTCCTATGTTGGGACTATTGTTATTTTCCTTTCTTTCCATAGTTTTATTTGAAGAACATGCTAGCATATTTCCTTAATACTTGCATATGTTTCCTAAATATACCTCAGCTAGTCACTACTACTGGGAGGGTTGGGGGATGATAACAAGTAATCTTTACTATATTTTGGAAGTTTTCATTTCTCCTTCTAGTTCTGAATTTTATCTCAGAGAAATGGATATGAATGTTTGTGCCCTGCAATGCAGTAAACATGAGGCATCTCCGGTGGAATTGTTAAATATCCTTAGTACACAGAAGTGTCTGTCCCCATATTCTAGATGGAAACCTGGGGCAAAAGGTAGGTCCTGACCTGCCCACATCACCTAGCACTTAGATGTCCTTATTCCAATCATCAAATAATTAGAACATGCTTGGCCTGGGAACATCATTAAGTCTACATATTCTTATTTATAGTGCCCTATTCATTTCCTTCAGAGAAGAACTCCAGCCAGACCACATTTTCCAATATTTTCTATTCTCTGTTCAAACATACTCCCAGGAAGGGACTGCATCTAATTTAGGCGTGTATTTCAGATTGTGTACTACAACTCTCCGGGAGATTTTATTTTAAGCCTTCTTCACATTTGTGAGATGGAAGGTGTTGTTCTCCATTAAGAAATGCAGGCGCTAACAAGCAGGTGGTGAAGCTGGTTGGGGGAATCGTAGGGGTCCTCCCCAGAGCCCTTTAAATGCTGCCATAGAGCCATGGTCTATTCTGTCTCCATATAAAGCAACTGTACATCTGAATAATGACTCAGTTCTTTCTTCCAGCTGTTAATGCTGGCGACCCACAGAGTCTGATTTAGAATCCAATGCAAACTCTGAGGTTCCATCCTTCACAGTAGACAACATGAATATAGTATCTGTGGTCGTGTGTGTGGTCAGATTTGGACTCAGAGTCTGAATTTGGACTACTGATTGCTAGGAGACCTTGGTGAGCAACTCTGAGAGTGGGTACCCTCTTCCGTGGTATGGGGAATGCAGTCTACTTCATAAGATTGTTATAAGGATCAAATAAGTATATGAGTGAAGTTCCCAGCCTAGCACAGTGCCCAGACTCAAGGGCCTTATTAACTATCCTTTCCAAATAAAAATCTCTGAGGTTTGCATATGCCATTTCAGTTCCTGTACAGAGTCTTAGTCTCTGAAGCATGGAATAATGCATGGTGGAATGGGGTAGGGTATGCAAAATAAAGTTTTTCAGGAAGACTGAAATATATAATGAATTCAACATGTCACAGGATTTCTAATAATTTCTAATTTATATAAAACTGTGATGAATTCCTAGGCTACCCATAGTAAAGGGACTTAGGTTCTTACATATATGAAGCATCCAGCATAAACAAGTGCATTCACATCTGTGTCTTTATAAGGCTTCAGTAGCTGCCAGAAATCCCTGAGGTTATTTGGTCTACCTTCCTGGCTTGAAGCAAAGCATTGTGCTCTGACCAGTCTCCAATCCAGATTATACATGGAAAGGGAGTTCCCTGGTGGCATAGTGGTTAAAGATCCAACATTGTCACTGCTGTGGTGTGGGTTCAATCCCTGGCTTGGGGACTTCAGCCTGCCTTGGGCATGGCAGAAAGAAAACAAAGCAACAAAAAAATGAAAAACCTCTGGTGCTAGACTGCACATGGTAGAGAGATGGACTGTGATGCATTGTATCCGACTCTACATTTTCACACATGAGTATATATAAACTCAGCTCAATAAATATCCTCTCAGAAAGGTAGGCTCAAAAGCAAAACTAGAAGCACAGAAATTGTACTCACTCGGGAACAAGAACCACCAGTTATTACAGAGCTAAGCAACAGTCAAGGACTTTCCTCTTAAGCAAGAATATTCCTTGAAATGGCTTAGGATACACTATTATCAACATTAACTTCTTTTCCAGACATTGTAAGTATAAAATTAAGTGGAAAGATAAAAGCCATCTGAGGTTTTCATTTCAATTTTATATATGTAAGGGTTTATTTTGTACAGGATTCACCAGTGAAAAAGATTCACAGATAAAATGGACTGTTTGAATTATCAAATTGAATATGTATTAAAAGTGAAGACGTAATAACAAAAAACCCTGCTCTTTCACTTCCTTCATTCTATGCCTGTCTGCAAGGCTGTGTGTGTGTGTGTGTGTGTGTGTGTGTGTGTGTTGAGGGGTGATGGCGCATGCGTGCACAAGCACGTGCTACAGTAGCCACCTATTCACAGCCAGCATCCAGTAAACATTTGCTTTCTTAAGTTCACTCACCTCACTGGAATAAAATTATTTAAATTATTCAGCATCTAAAAGAACTAAAATGCACATGGGCCCAGTTGGCAGTTATTTTCTGCCTATTAGGCCCTGCAGCCCACGATAAAGAAGGAGGGAGCTGGGCTTCTTCCAGCATCACAATGATACACTGTTCACACATCAAAAGCTCTACAACAGAGGCAGTTGATGTTTATGGGATCCTGTTTGAATGATGCCACTTTGGTAGCTCAGCTCTGAGGTTTCCTTTGAAGAGAGAGGGGATGGAATGTGTAAAAATGTTGATAGCAAATTCTGCCCTTCCTCCTTAGCAGAGCTAAAAGATATAATTCCCAAAATAGCTTCACCTGAAATTTAGATAACATTTGACCCTTCCCATCCCTCTGTGAGACCTCTGTCCAGAGACAGGGGAATACTCACGCAATCTCTTGCCTTATTTCTTGCCTGGGACTTGAATAACACTCAACCTGAGCATGCTCATGTTTAATGCCTTTTTATGGAAACACATTTGCATTGGTAATAACTATGATATGGATCTGTTATGTAGTTTGCTATTCTCTTTCACCCAAGGACAGATTTCCAAAATCTCACTGAGAAATAAATTTTGGAAGGACTGGGGCAGGAGATGAGGCAATCCAGATTCCTCTGTATTCTTCTTGTATAAAACAAAGGGTACTTGAATACCTTTGGAGATTATAACTTTGGGTATTGAATATATTAAGGTCCAGTGTGTGTGCGTGGTGTCTGCACACACTGTGGATATAGTGAGTGTTTGAATATAGTGAGTGTTCATCAAGTTGTCATTGATGAATTGCAGTTTATAGAGTCAAATTTGTCATTCATATAAGTAATATATTTGTACAGATTGGATAAAGTACAAAGAAGAGCTACAAAAATGATCGAGGAGATAAAGACCCTAACATACAAGGTGAGATTAAGAGAATACAGTGTGTGTATCTCCATGAAATTATTGCCAAGGAGTTATGGTATCATGGCCTCTGCCTCAGGGCTGTAAACCCCCAAAGAGGAATTTGCAGGCTAGTAAAAAGGGGCATTACTGAGAAGGAAATGAACAGAGAGGAGTTGTCTGCATATCAGGGAAAAAACTTTGTTGGAGTAGAAGCTATTAGGCAGCAGAATTACCTCCCCAGGGAGACAGTGGAGTCTGTGACCCCATTACAAGAGACATAAAAGCTTGGCGGGATGGTCCGGTTCCCCAATATGCCATTATGAGGGCCTTCTCCCAGCCCCTTGGAGACTTGAAGGGGCTGGAGAATGCAGTGTGATTCCTCCATTTCTACCATTTATGGTTCCAATTTGGTGCTGATATGAATACTGAAGGCAGGATACCCCAGCTACCTGGATCCGACACCAAAGTTAGATTTTATAATTCTTTGATATGCATTTAGGTATTATTATCAGATTCTTTCCCTAAACGTTTGATATATGTAAAGGAAATAAAACCTCTAGTTTGCTTGGTGACAGCATCATTCAACATACATACAGTTTAATCTGGAAGCGTTTCCCCCCAATTTTTTTTTAAATGTACATGTATATCCTGTATGGAGTTGGATAGAAAATGAACCTCTTTGAACTTCAATTCATCTCAAAGTTAACTGTTTTTATGCAGCCTATGTTCTGTGTATGCATGCAGAATCGGCAGCCATGCTAATGGGATATTAATATATTCTTACTAGGTGGACAGATAGAGGTTTGAAAAGAAACAAAAAAAAAAAGAAAGAAAGAAAGAAAAAAGAAAAGAACAAACGAAAGAAATTGGAGTCAGTTGGACCGTGGGGTCAGAGCCACAATCCCCCAGGGAAGGACTGGGGAAAGAGAGGCAGCGTTTTCTCTTTATCTTGTGAGCAATTACCGACAATTTGTTCTGGCCAGTAAAACTTCTGATATTATCATGGTTGCTGAGTAATTTATCATCAAAGTTTAATGTGAAAACAGGTGACTGTGTAATCACCAATCTAGGAACAGAAATAGAATCGTTATTATTTCTGCCTGAAGAGAGGGATTTTTTTTTTTTTTCTGTCAATTGACTTAACGGCCAAAAGGCTGTTCATCATATCACCATGAATTATAAAACCTCTATTAAATATTCATAAAAGTTTTGAAATGAATGTGTGATAGAGATGAAAGCTGGGCTAATTTAAATACCTACCAGACCTATCTTAATTACAGAGGTAAAATGAGATATAAAAATTATAGCAGCAAGAAAAAAACCTGAAACAGTTCATTCCATACATTATAGAAAATGCCTTTGTAAACCACCAAACACAATGCCTGGAGCTCATAGAGCAGCACAGATTTCTATCTCCCTTAAAGCATTACTAAAATGGAGTTGGTGATGTCTTTCTCCTCCTGGAAATGGAAGGGGTGCATCTTTGGGACTTTAGGCCAAATGATTTGTGCTGGTTTTCCAAAATATAAGGAAAAATCCCCACTGTAGAAATACTCTCAATTTGCACCCATTCAAGTCCATAGGAAAAAAATTTTTTTGAGTCTGGATAGATGTGAGGACATGATTAAAAGAAATCCAGTGATGGGACCCATCGTGGCTCAGGGGTTAATGGACCCCACAAACATCCATTAGGACGCAGATTCGATCCCTGGCCTCGCTCAGTGGTTACGGATCCAGTGTTGCCGTGAGCTGTGGTGTAGATTGCAGACATGGCTTGGATCCTGCATTTATGTGGCTGTGGTGTAGGCTGGCGGATTCTCCTCCAACTGGATCCCTAGCCTGGGAACCTCCATATGCCTCAGGTACGGCCCTAAAAAGACAAAAAAATAAAATAAATAAATAAAAAGAAATCCAATGAACATTTCCTCTAATTTTTTTATACTGTGGCTGTTTAGATTTCATGGCCTTGTAAGAAGAACACATGCTCTCTTTGTTTTGGTCTTAAGCTTGGGCTCTTATTTATTTATTTTGTCATTTTCGTTTTTTTCTAGGGCCGCATTCATGGCATATGGAGGTTCCCAGGCTAGGGCCCTAATCGGAGCTGTAGCCACTGGCCTATGCCATAGCCACAGCCACGCAGGATCCGAGCTGGGTCTGCAACCTACACCATAGCTCATGGCAACTCCGGATCCTTAACCCACTGAGCAAGGCCAGGGATCAAACCTGCAACCTCATCGTTCCTAGTCGGATTCATTAACCACTGAGCCAGGACGGGAACTCCAAGCTTAGGCTCTTATAACCTCTTCTGCCTTCTTAAGAGGGACATTCTCCAGAGGAAGTGGACTAGTCCTAGAAGAATCAGTCAGGATACATTCATATTCCCAAACAACCTCAAACATAATTTGCTAAGCAAATAATTTCTTATTCCTCCCCAAATGAGGATAATAGAAATGCAGTAATCACTTTGATCTTCCATCTTTAGGCAAATATCAAACCTGGCATTAAGAACTATAGTATTGTTAATTGATCGTTAGTAGATAATGGAAGTATATCTCAAGGAGATCTTGTGTTCTCAAATATTTTCTTTTTAAGTGACCACAGATATTTTGATGGTCAAAAAAAGAAAAGGATGTCTTCAGGACCATAGTGTGGCATCATGATGGACTTTCAGACTAAAAGTCAGGGACCAGCTGGCTTGACATTGAGTGAGGTACTTCACCTTGCCTAATCCCAGCACCAACATCTGGAAAACAAGAGGATTAATTGGTTGGTGGCTAAAGACCCATCCAACTCTAAAACCCTATGAGTCTACAATTATAAATAGGATGATAAGATGCTCTCTGTCTCTTAGGCTACCACCCAGGAGAATGAATTCTAGTTTTAATTTCCGTTTTGGTGATAGGAAATCTGAAGACAGGCAAGGTTAAATGACCCACCCGGAGGCCCAAAGCAATCAGTGATGGAATCACAGCCTCTCTCACAGCCCTTATTTCTGGCTTCTTCCAGTTTCATCAGCTTATTGAAGCCAAGTCTTTTAGGCTGTTTATTAGCATCTTTTTGGCTTATTTTTATTGACATCCTGGATGAGAACAAGGATTCAGTAGAAATGTTTATTTTTAAAATATTTTATAATCATATTCTCTCTCTCTCTCTTTTTTTTTTTTTGTCTTTTTATCTTTTTAGGACTGCACCCGTGGCATATGGAGGTTCCCAGGCAAGGGGTCTAATCAGAGCTGTTGCCACCAGCCTATGCCAGAGCCACAGCAACACCACATCAGAGATGCATTTGTGGCCTACACCACAGCTCAAGGTAACACTGGATCCTTAACCCACTGAGCAAGGCCAGGGATCGAAACCGAAACCTCATGGTTCCTAGTCAGATTCGTTTCTGCTGCGCCACAATGGGAACTCCCTCATAGTCTCTCTTCAATGAAATTTTAGTGTCCTTAGCATGCATGTAACATATATATGAATCTTTATTTAATGTTGTTTAATGTCCTATTACCACAAATAATTTGGAAAAGTTCAATTCAAAAACACTGGAACAATATCAGTAAAATTCAAGAAGAAAATTTTGAGCTAGGAAGTTACTGAGAAACGTAACTTTTTTTTTTTTTTTTTTTGAGAGGGGGCACACATGCAGCATGCCAGGGATCAAATCCATGCCACAAGAGCAAGCCACTGCCATGATAAAGCCAGGTCTTTAACCCACTGAGCTACATGGAAACTCCTGAGAAACATAATAAAATGAACAGATGCTAAAAAATATATATTTCTATTTCCTCCATCTTCCTTCCTGTTTTCTTTTCCTCACTTTTTACTTTGACTTACTTTAGTCAGTCAATTCATTTTTCTAAATGTTTAGATTTCTTTCTGATTTGCTTGCCAATAGCTTTCCTGAGCATTGTTTTAGAGTGTCTGGTTATTTCTCTTAACCACAGTCCTCTCTTTCTGGCAGAGCCTCAGTATGCTAGGGGCGGAATCCTACAGTAGAGGTGCCAGAAGTCAAAAATATAAATAAACCATTACCCAGAGATAAGTAAAACATTACCCAGATCAGTCTTGATCCAGAGTGATATTTTTTGTAGAAGACAGGTAAGCCTAGCTTCAGGTTGAAATTTGGTTCCTAGAACAGGGTGTTGGAGGGAGGGGGAAATGAAGAAAAAAAGACCAGTGGATAAGAGTGAAAAACGAAGGGGAAAAGGATGTCATGGAGACAAGATAGAATATACTTTGTGACACAAATGATTGCAAGTATGTTTGCTGCTTTCAGAATATGGGTATGGGGGTATCATCAGCTTTGGAGTCTTATATTTAACTGCTCTATGTGGAATACCATAGGTATAGCAATTTTTTTTATTTCAGAAGAATCTATATTTTACACACATTCACATACTTGGATAAGATTCTAGGACCTTACATGATGGTTGGAGGATAGAGGTTGCTTGATATACGTCTTTGATAGACAGTTTAGTTACCCAATACATTAAAAAAATCTACTCCAAAACTTAGCGGCTTAAAACAACAAGAATTTTCTAATTTCTCGTGATTGTGTTGCTTAACTGGATACACAAGTGCAGTTTATCTGATTTCCATGATGTCCTTGTCATCTGGCAGTTCAACTGTCTTATGAGATAGTTAACTATGTGACACATGACTGATGATTGGTATGCGTTGTCCAGTCAAACACATAACAAGATTCTCCACCATGTACCTTTGGCTTCTGTCATCCTGGCAATAGGTTACCAAGACCACAAAACAGAAGTTTCTATCCCTTTGTTGGTTTAAGCCTTGAACAAGCACAGGGCCACTTCCACCACATTCCATTTGTTAAATCAAGTTATAAGAACAGGTTCAAGTGTTCATTTGGGTACATCAACTTCGAGTAATGACCAATTTCTACAGGTAAATCAAAAGATGAGCATTAGAATATAGTCACCATAGGAAACATTTAGATAAAATCATATAAGATATTTCTCTGAGAATATATTACAAACAGCCCAGAATAACAGATAGCATAGAGAATACCTTTCTCTGCTTAATAGAATATTGGCTAAAAGTACAATTTTGCTAAAAGCAGATTTACCTAGGACATACTTGTCTTGCCTTGCTGGAAATTAAATGATGTAAAAGGCAAAAAAGATGTGTCTGAGTTTCCTATTTCTTTCTGAATTTCTTTCTGATCAATAAAGGCTAACCACTCTTCAGTGTTAAAATGAACAAAATTTTTGCAAGTACATATCTTCCTTGACTAAGCTAGATTGAAGTGATATTGCTATTTTAAAATAGCTAGAGGCTATTATACTAAGAAGTATCCAAAGAAACAAAGGATAGAAATAATAGGGAGAAAGAGCTAGGCTGAATTTCAGAGTAGTTTCTAAAAGATGGATCCATCAAGGAATCCATTGTGTTATAGTAGTAAGCATCCCATCACCAGAGGTATTTAAGTCTCATTCAGACAGTAAGAGTATCATTACAAATATTTTCAAATATATTTGTTCTCTAAGTTAGTTTAGGAAGGATTTAAGTAGCCTGAGCTCAGATATGCAATCTTTTTTTTTTTTTTTTTGGCAGGCCCCACTGCATGTGGAATTTCCTGGGATAGGGATTGAACCCGAGCCACAGCAGGTACCTGAGCCCCTGCGGTGACAATGCTGGATCCTTAACCTGATATGCCACAAAGAAACTGCTTAAATCTTTGAGGGAATTTTAATCAAGCTAAATCAGCATACCCTTTTGTTTATTTTTGTTTGTTTGAGCTTAAAAAGGATGAGATTTACAATGATATATAACAAGTACTCAGTGTCTGTCTGATAACAACTTTAAAAACTAGAAAAAATTGAGGAGGATCAAATAGAAAAAAGAAAAAATTCTGAAAGGGGTTTAACTTTTACATATGACATATGTTCTTCCAAATAAGGGGAATGTCTATATAACAAGAAAAATGAAAGTTGGTCAGCAAACAAAACAAAACAAAAACAAACAAATAAAAACACATTCCAGTCAAGCAGCTTGATAGTTTGGCTTCATGAAATCAAATAACCAGCCTGGGTGGGCTGTCATCTAAATTTTTCTAATTGAATTAACATATCCTTTCTTTTTAAACTTTTCTCCAAAATGGGCTCCCTGTCAGGAGTGGGGAAATTATGTGGGCTTCTCTATTCAGAATATAGGATGGACTCTGGAGAACTCAATTTATTCAGCCACCCATTTCCTGACAAAATACCCACAAAAATGCATGTCCCATTTTGGCAGTGTTCTAGAAAAAGTAAGACCCCACTCTCCATGAACCTGTTATTTTTAACCAAGCTAGCTTTTAAGTGGTCATTCAATGTTGTTATTATTTGTCCTCTGTGGAGATGAAAAATGACCTTCTTACAATAGTTCTTTCTACACTTGAAAACATAGGCTGTGCCTATATGCCTAATTTGTTTTACAAAAATATAGTTGAAAATTAGCAACCAGTTCCTAATTCTTTTTAAAATAACAACTTTGTTATATTTTTTTCTTTCTGCCCAATTCCCCTTTTGAGAGAACAATCTCTGATCGTGTAAAAGTTTGGCTTGTTATTTGAATAACTTCTTCTGAGTGTCTATTTAAAATTATTCAGTAATGTTAGTTTGTCACCTCTGAGTCAATTCTATATTTTATCCACACATTTCTAAAACACGTATAAGCAGCAGGTTGCCCTCTCCCTGTAAAAAGCAGTTCTAGGGTAGACTTTGAAACCCTAGCCTCGGTCATTTTATCACAGAAATGATGACACTTAGCTGAGGGCTCAAAGAAGTAGGATGTCAGAATTTATGGGGCACTCATTTTAACTACCTCTTCCTTCCTTTGAGGTCTTTTATCAGCACAACCTGATGGTTTGCAGCCCAGCTTCAGCTCGGATGGCACCCATCAGTTCAAGGGAGGAAAGAGCCAATGTTAAGGGAACTTTCTGTGACCCCACACTATGCTATGTGCTTAGATGCAATGACTTTTTTAAGCTGCACAACCACCATATTCTTGTGCACCATGTACAATGAGGGGAAGTTGAGATGTGAGAGTGTCAGTGACTTACCCAAGGTCACAGAGGCACTAAAGAAGATGATCTTTTGTAGACACTTTGACTATTACCTTGTTTGTTCTAATGCCAAAATATCTTGCTATGATTTTTATCTATTAGTTTTAATTCTACCACTCAGGAAGACAACAGTTCATTTTTTCACCTTCGTACCTCCAATCCCCATCTTTTCTTACCTTATAATTTTATCTTGCATTCCATAAAGCAATTTGAAATTTTTTAGGTGGGGATTTCTTCAGCTGCCAAAATTCAAAGTTCGAAATTCCCACTGTGGCTCAGCAGGTTAAGGACCAGATACAGTCTCTGTGAGGATATAGGTTCAATCCCTGGCCTCACTCAGTGGGTTAAAGATCTGGCCTTGCCACAAACTGCATTGGAGGTCGCAGACACAGCTCAGATCTGGTGTTGCTATGGCTATGGTGTAGGCCAGCAGCTGCAGCTCTGGTTTGACCCCTAGCCTGGGAACTTCCATTTGCCCACCCAGGTGCAATGAAGTAAGTCCATGCCCACTAAGTGCTATACTGGCTAAGTGAGGCTACCTTGAGCCCATAACTTAATCCAGATATTGTCTCACTTTTATGCTCCCCTTAAAAAGAAAATTATTCATTGTTTTTATATTCATTGTAACTAATTATTCACTCCTCAATTTGTCTTCTCCAATTGTCTACTCCAGTTGAGTTCAATTTTTCTCTTCACTTAAAGTCAGGTAGTCAATGTCAGTAACCCATCACCTCCTGCCAAATCCAAGGACCATATCTATGTTCATATTTAACATTTTTGTAGCCATTATATGGCTTTCTACTTCTTTCCTCTTGGGATAATTTTATTGTTCATGGCCTTCTGACATCATATTCTCCTGGACATTTTCCTATTTCACTGGCAACTGCTACTGGCTCTCATTAGTTTGTTCCTCATTTATCACTTTACCTGTAAGTGCTGGAGTGATCCATGGGTACATCTCAGGCCCACTTCGTATAAAATTTTTATTTTTATTTCTAGTAAAACATGAAGCTTTAAAAGGTCCAATTTGCACTAAAAAACATAACTAAAAGTAACATTTCTTCTCTCATGCCTCCCAACTATAAATTTCACTCCCCAGACATCTTTTTTCAATTCTTAACGGTTTCGTCTGGCAATACTTCCGTAGGTTTTTTTGTTTTTGTTTTTGTTTTTTAATACTCACCTTGAAACTTTTTGATTTACCAATTTTATACATGATGCACTTATATTTCCTCCATGAAAGACAGGTATTTCACCTTCTTACTCAGTGTCTTTAGTCACCTCTTCTCCTTCTCAAAAACAAGTTATATGCACATTTTGATTACTTTATTCTTATTAGTTAATTCATTATCATTACTAAACAGTGCCAAACCAAGTAGTATAAAAAAGTAGTATACACTATTTTACTTGCGTATCCTTGTTTTTTCTAGTACTATTCACCCCTCATGTTTTTTTCATTTTCTTAGTTTTCTATATCTTGTCATTAGTTTTTGTATGTGTGTGTTTCTTGCAAACTCTCCAGCAGGATGATTAAATACATATTTGCATTTTTCTCTTCAAGAAGTTGCAGTTGCATTTTCAACCTCTCTCCTTGTTGATGTTAGTGTCCACACTAGTAGGAAATACAAAAATGGGGGTTCATACTTCATACAATTTTACCCCCAACTCACAATGATGTTAAAATAGTCCTCGCAGTAGCAATTAGTTTTTGTACCCCATTAAGGACAATTTGGATAAGGAAGAAGTACTTGTAAGCAATCTTAACTCAGGAGGACTGTGCAGAATACATCAGAGGATCCTTATAACATGAGACTCCAAGATTCACACTATCAATATTTTCCTTTTAAAGCTCATCAAAGAAAGTGGTACCATCCTTCTTTGAATAACTAAATTTTTACACTTCTCTTTGTAACATGTTCAAGATAAAAACATAGGTATCAAAGGTTTCAAAAGAGACTTTTTGGTGGAGGTGGTGATATTGGTAATGGTCTGGACAAGATGAGGAAAAAAAAGAATCTAGGATTCCCACAAGGACAGGATAAAGATGCTTGCCTGCCTTTGACCTGGAGTTTTCAGTTTAATGTGTAGACTCAGATTATTTGGATAAAGAAAAAAAAAATGAATGGATGGATAGAAATGTGAGCAGAAATAACTTGAACTTTGGAGTGTTCCAGAGGGAAGAAAAATGAGATCACTTCACAGAAGAGAAGTAAGCATGCACTTATTGTACGTTAATTTGTAAGTAAACACAAAAGAATCAGGTCTACCCCTCCTCCTTCCTTTGCTCCACCAGAACAATTCTTGCCAAAAGCCCAGAGTGAAGCACTAACTTGGAGTGTTTAGTTTTGTTATAAAGAGGACCAAAGAAGTAAGGTGATATTTCAGAGGGGTTATTGACATTTTTATTACTTGTTATTATTTTTTCTGAATAAATTTTTAATATGTGTATGTGAACCAAGGCTTTCTAGGAATATTAGAGTGTGCTATTATATATTTATATATACTATAAATTACAGAGATCCTTAACAACTATTATAAAATATATATGCATATAAGCAATATTCTTAGCCTAATAATCAATTTTATATGTTGCCCCTGAATCTCTCTGTGACCTCATTTAGGCAGAACCAGAAAGAAGTGCTGTAATGTGGGAGATTTATTTTATCAGGAGCTGGTAATGGTTCAGGCCACTGGAATTCACAGTCTAGAAGGATGGGAAGAGGATGGACTGACTAGATATTTGAATGAGAGTTGAACCCCTCTCCCTCAACACTACCCCACGATATGACTGGCTTTATTCTTTCTTCGTTATAGAGTGACCACTCGTTTTTTTCTCTAGTGTGGTATTGAACAAAGAGTAGAGTGATTCCTATAGCTGTCATAACTTGACACCAACAAAAGAGATGAACTCTTAAAAAGAATATTACACACAGATAAGGCCAGAGTGGACTATATTTCACTGCAATATCTTGAAATTCACCAGACATGCATGAGTATTTATAGTCAAATTCTCTGTGCTAGAGTGCTGATTGGAGAGGGAGAGGTAGTGAATAGTTTGGAAAGACCAAAAGGGAGCCAGAAAATCCCAGCCCCCAATCCTCTCCAATAAAAATAATGACAAATGAAAAACACACATTAAAAAGTAGGGAAAACCACACCAGTTTATATTAGCAAGGGTTGAATCAATGGTATTCTCCAAAGTAATGAGGGCAGGGTTGAGTTGGGGTTGTCAAGAAGGGGAAGGAATAATGGCTTGTGAGAGGAAAAGTGACTGAACCTGGGCCTTACAGACAGTGTGAGGTTTCAATAAACGCTCAACATCACTAATTATAAGAGAAATGGAGGTCAAAACTACTTATGATGTACCACCTTACACCAGCCAGAAATGGCCATCATCAAAAAGTCTACAAATGATAAATACTAGAGAGGGAAACTTCTTACATGTTGGTGGGAATGTAAATTGATGCAACCACTGTGGAAAACCATATGGATATTCAAAAAAAAATAGAATTACTGTATGATCCAGCAATCCCACTCCTGGGCATCTCTCCAGAGAAAATCATGACTCAAAAAAAATACATGTACACCTATGTTCATTCCAGTACAATATATAATAGCCAAGACATGGAAACAACCTAAATATCCATTGACAGAGGAATGGAAAAAGAAGATGTGGTATTTATATACAATGGAATATTACTCAGCCATAAAAAGAATGAAATAATGACATTTTCAACAACATGAATGGATGTAGAAATTATCATACTAAGTGAAGTAAGTCAGACAGTCAGAGACAAACATCATATGGCATCACTTATATGTGGAATATATTAAAAGGATATAAATGAACTTATTTGCAGAATAGAAATATACTCACAGACTTTGAAAAACTTATGGTTACCAAAGTGGTGGGAAGGAGGGGTAGACTGGGGGATTGGGATGGACATGTTCTAAAATTAGTTTGTGATTATGATTATATGAGTATAAATATAATAAAACTCACGGAATTATTAAAATAAATAAATAAAGTAGTGGAGAAGTAGCAATCCAGTTAGAGGGATTGAGAAACAAACACTTAAGCAGAGAGAAGAAACTATACTTGGAGAAGACATGAAAGAGTTTGAACACAGTGGACATGGCAACAGGAGGTAAGCAGTCAGTCACACATCAGATGGAGTCCAATTAAATGACATGCCAAAGCTTGGATTTTAGTTCATAGGTGATTGCAAAGCACCAGGAGAATGTTACCTGGCAGGCCCTCTCTGACTTGTATCTGTCAAGGATCCAGGGGAGTGACCTGTCCTCTCTGGTCACCATATCTATAGCTCATCCTATACCTCTTTGAGCTGAAGTTCATGGATCCACGGATGATATGAATGGGAAGGATTGAGGGTGTCAGATGACAAAATAGTTGTAGAATGAGTATATCTCTTTTATGAGAGACTAGAGAAAGTTCTTAAACTGAAGGGATGTAGGTAGATAAAATATTCACACTAGTTTAGGGGCATCTGAAAGAACATTTTTCATTTCCATTGCCATTCTGTTGACTCCCTAAACTTAACTTTCTTTCACCACTCATTTTGTTGAGAACAAAAATTATCCTTTGATGAAGAGTTGGCAATGCCAAAGTTCTTTTTGTGATAAAAAAAAAAAAAAACACTCAGTAAAAATCCCATCTTGTTGTGGAGTTGTTTTTGTGCCACTAACCTTTCTTACTTTAAAAATGTGATGCAAGGTAAAAGGCTTTCCTTTCCAGAGTCCACTTGGTCATCTGTAGCAATCAGCTAGCTATTGTTCATTGAGTACTCATTAACTGCCTGGCATAGGTTCAGGCACTTTGAAAGAATGTATGAAAACCCTATCTCTGCCCTCTAGCACCTTACTAATTTTGGGGAAGCTGTGACTATTAATTTATATAATTAATTTTGTGGCATCATTTGAAAAGCATACATATTTAATGTATTATATATATATATTTCATATATATGTATATAGGAAAAAGTGCTATCAGAGTTTACAGAAAGGAAAGAATTAATTCTCATTTGGAAAAAATAAAAAAAAGAATCATAAAAATTATTTTTCAGATGGATGCTAAAGGCCATGTGATGGGAAAGTGTAGGAGGGTTAGGTTCCAGGCATCAGGTACAACAGGTGCAAAGAGAAGCAGATATACAGTGAGTATGCTGGCCTAGGTAGAGTGGGAGGGTATGTTGATTAGGGATGGGAACTAATTACATGGTGATAGTTTCCATTTTATTTAAGTAGTTAGTATTGCCAAGTCCTGTGATTTATGCTTTTAATATATTATCAATTTAATCTTTCCAATCTATGTATTAATTTAAAAAATTATAGCATTTTATAACACTCATCACACCTTTAGGTACCCTGGTTCCAGTCCTAAGTAGTCCTATATTTGTAGTGGTCACGGCTATAGACTCCTGCCCAAATGAGTAGCTTAGACATATAGTGATACATATATTCTCCACTTTTCAAAAGTTTACCACTTCGTTTTTACAAAATACCTACGTTAGTACCTATTTTCACTAACTGATGGAAATCTGAACAGGATTTGTATTTTTATGAAAAAAAAAGATGAAAAGTGAAAATTGCATTCAGCTTTGGTTTGCGGTAAGCCAGTACAGAGGCAGGGGGCAAGCCAAGCAGAGAGACTTGTATCACCAAGCTCCTTCCCTGGAACTCAGCATCTCAGCATCAGGCCACCATAACTTTGAACTACATCTGTGAGCATCTGTGCTCGATTTATTTTGTGCTGCCATTAGCAAGATGTGTCCCAAAGTAATTGCTTCTTTGCTTTACCCAGTTTCAGGTTCTGAAAGATTTCATAGGAACTCTCAACTTTCAAAAAACGGGGGAAGCCTGTCCTCTTTTTTCATTCTTGCCAATAACTGGTTTGAAGATGCAAAAGCCTAAGCTAATTTGCATCAATAATAAGAGGGAGATCACATTTGGAAGCTTCCAGCAACAGAGGGCTTTGCTATCAGGGGAAAACAAGAGAGGCTTGCCTCTCTTTTCTAGAGAATGTGAATGAGAATGTATGCTGCCTGGGCAATGCTAAGAGCATCTAGGAATGAGAGAGGAAGCCACTGTGAGGATAAAGCCAATGCATATTGGGGCAATGCAACAGAATACAGAAAAAGGGAACTAAGCTCTAGTTACAGCAGACATGCAACATATACTCAACTACCTTTCAAGAATCAATGTTATTCATGACTTAAATCTATTGGAGCCAGATCCCTGACACCTGAAGTTAAAAACATTGTAATGCATAAATTATTTCTCATGGAAACCCCATGAGTCATGTACCAATATAATTCCCTATGTTATCCATTAAGAAACTGAGGCACAAAGAGGTTGAAAACCTTGCCTAAAGGCATACAACCAAAATATGGTTTGGGTGCCAGAGTTTTAACCAAGAGTGTGCGAATCCAGATAAACAGACTCTTATTCCCTGTAATCTCCTGCCTCAGGAGATATGTTTATAATGTGCTTCCAGAGATTAGAAAGTGGAGGTCCAACTCTCACTTACCAACTATAAACCTAACTGTGTCAAAACTCATAATGTCAGGCTGGATTTCTAGACTGCCAATTCTGACAAAGATGGTCACCATCGTGTTCTCAGTAATGACGATAGCAGGCATTACGGAGATTTAACAATGTGCCAGGCATTTATCTAAGCACTTTATAAGGATTGACTTATTTGGTTTTCCCCAAAACCTTATAAGATATTTCCTATTATGATCTCTATTTTAGAAATAAATATACTGAGACATAGCAAAATTAGTTCCTCCATTCATCAGTACCCAGAAAAACAACTATGTCCATAGCACCTGTACCTAGAGTTTGTCAGGCATCCTCTTGAACCATTTCCATAGTCTAAAGCCAAAAAACAAAAATGTTATTGCTAATTTTTCAGATGAAGTGCTGAGTTCAGGAACTTGTAGGAGAATGTACCACTCAGAAGTGTTAGAGTTAAATTCAGCCTAATCTGTCTATCTCCAATTCTCCTCCATTATTGCCTCAAGTTTTCACTGATATGGAGAATGAGGTATGCAAATGATCTTGCAAATCTGGGCTTTGTCCTTCTAAATGCTATACCATGGAGGAAACCCCACTTCCCTGCTTCACCTGGTATAGAAAGCACTCTGAGCTACAGGAAATGTATCTGCTTCAGCCCTGCTGATCCTCCCTTGTCTGGAGACCTCTGAAGTTCTGGCTCTCAGAGGGATAGCCCTGGTCATGAGCCTCAATTTTAATCAAGTTGGACATGTGGGGAGAGGAGCTTTCCTTGCACTACTGCTATATTTCTTTGTCTGGCCCCAGGTTACACACAGAATCACAATGGAGCAAAGTAACATTTCTGCAGATGGAAGAAAAAGAGGTCAGTGGAATTCCTCCTGCATTTCCAAAGGTCTGTGGCTTGGGCAAGTTTTTATTCTGGTGCTCATCTAATCTGTGTCAGCTCACCTTCTCTATGGATGTGCTTTGGCAGGTTGGCGGCTGATATTTGCTTTGACAAGACTAGGTTTCCCAGTGAGCACAGTGGTTCAGTGCAGCAAAAGAAATCTGTGCTGCCAACCCCATGCTGGTGCTGTTTCCCCTCCATAAAGATTTTCAGCCTGGCGAGATCTCGGGGATGAACCTCAAAAATTATCTGATGTGACTGATAAAGCTAGAAAGTGCATTATTCTGTGATCTTAATTATTCTTTGATGATTTCGGAAGATTTCACATAAAAAGGAAGATTATATCTCAAAGAGTAGAATCCTAGAATGTTGGCACTGAAAGTTGTCTTAGAGATGATTCAGCTTTTCACTCTAGGTGCAGACAAGATGGATCTCAGACAAGTGAAGTATCTTGTTTGAAGTCACATAGCCTATTTTAATCAAATTCAAGCTAAGACTTAAGGTGTAGCCATAGGTCATTCTCCTCTTAATGACAATATTATATGCTTTCTTTTGTTCCTCCAAAAAATCATGTCTGTAAGCCAAATACCCACTTATTTGTTCACCACATGACATGAGTAGTATGTGAATGATAATGAATTGCAGGAGGGAACTGGGGCAGAAAAAGGGCAAATAGGAACAATAGGGCATACACTGGAATTTTGGTCGAATGCATGTTTTTCTCTCTCTCCTTTATAAGGAACATCTCTATTATCTATAAATCACTTATTCTGAAGTTTTAACAATAAATACATAATCAAATACATAGAAAAAACATTGATAATCATAAGCATTATATATTAAAGATCAAATTTTTACTTATACCTATTGAATTTTGTTAAACAAACAAGGTAGATATCTTGAGTATCCCATCTGTTTATCTAAACCCATTGGAGATTTACATTTAGCCAGAAGGCTGGGAAGGTACAGGATGGTATAAGCCATTACCAAGAAGAGAAAAAAAAAATAATTGAAGTAATAGTGGAAAGTCTAACACTCACCAGTACAGGAGTCCAGTACAGGACCAAGTTACCCTAAAGTAAGACTATACACTCAGAGAATATGTAGAGACAGACAGCTTCTTCCTCTATAACAGACACTGAGGGTATTTTATCATTGCATAAAAACTCAGGCTTGCAACATCAAGAGTCATACTGTGATGTTTGGGTTAAAAAAAAGATAGAAAAAAATTGAGAGCGATGTAAATGTACAAGTGTCATTAATTTAAAACATGCTGAATTTTTAAGATTGCTAAAATTTTGATTACTGGTGCAACTGAATTAACACTAAACCCTGTTGAGGGCTTTTCCAGAGGACAGGAGAAGAGGGTATCTGGTGAGAATCTGATGAGAAAATGTGTTTCTTGTTTTGTCTCATATATTGAGGACAATGTGACTTAAGGCTCTTTTTTAGTTCAGTTTAATAAAGAACACAGAATGTCCATAGGTCTTTTAGCTTCTGTCCCCATCCTATGCCCACCTTAAATCCCCTTTTTTTTCCCATTACGTTAACAGTCACTGACTTGCCCAACAAGGTGGTAGAGATTTGCAAACACTAGATGAGAAAGGCTCCTTAAAATAAGGTAAACAAACAAAACAACTGCAACAACAAAAGTCCAAGAACCTCTAATGATTTCTATTTTCCTATTGTAAGATCCCAAAGAAACACCATGAGACCTTTTTTGAGAAGGTGTGAACACATATCTCAAGTGAATGTAAATTAAATATTCATTATTTAATTATTTATTATGTGAAATGCATTGATGCCCTATTGATAACATATTAAACCTGTAATGTTTGCATCAAATTCTCTTGGAGTTTCTTAATATTGCATCCTCAAAGCATTTTGTAATTTCCTTAATTTTAGTCTTAATTTTTGAGGATGGAGAGGCAATAGCCTTTGTTTTTCTGAAGTTCCTGCAGAAGACATAAGCTCATGAAAACATTAAATTGCTCCAATCCAGGCCAATGTCTAAGGTTTAACATTTCTTTGGATAAATGCTTAAAGGTTAAAAAGATTCTGGGAAGATGGTGGAAGAGGAAACATCAGAAATCTGTTTCACCACATACACAATTGCACATGCAACATCTGTCTGATGTAATTACTTTGGAAATCTGGAATTCCATAGAAGTTTTCCAACTTCCAGGGGAAGGCTCCTGTGGTTAATTGTGGTTATTTTCAATCAATTTCAGCTATTAGTTCAGAAGCAACTACCCATTCCCCACCTTCCCATCCCATGGCAGGAAGCTGTGCATGTGCTCTTAGAGTAGCTAGCACACCGCTTCCAGGAGCCAGACTGGTCAATAAGACTGTCTTCCAAATATCAAGGATTTCTGTTGTGATCATAGATTGGTGCTTCTGATCATGGAGATATAGACACAGAAACAGGAAGGAATTGTATTTACCTCTGTCATTGCAAGCTTCTCTTTCTTGGGCTGAAGCAATTTCAAGGGGATTTAAAACACTGACATTTTTCTCTTCTTTTATCATTCTCCTTTTACCCTTTTTTGGAACCAAGCATTGAAGAATGGAGTATTCAGAAGCAAACACATGTTTGAGGAAAGTTAGACAGAACTTCACACATACAGGAGAAAGTGTAGACTTAGTACCTGAAAAGACCTTAAATTTGCACCCTGTGTTAATCTGCTGTATGCAGATAGCCTACAACCTTAAAATGAATAAAACAAATGGAATAAAACAACAGATCCTGAGAAAGGGGGAGAATCTGATTACCACAGTATTAATTTAATACTACTAATACTTTTTAATAGTATTAAATCCACACTCTAGTATTAGATTTAATTTTTCAGGTTTAACAGAAAAAAATGTACCAGCCATACAAAGAGGCTGGGAATTATGCTCCTTTCAAAGGAAAAGAACAATGATAACAACAAAAAGTGCCCACATGTGAGAAAGACCAAATGGTGGCCCTACCAGACAAAGGCTTTAAAATATCTGTCTTAAAGATGTTCAAAGAATTAGAGTAAAAATGTGGAAACATCAAGAAAATTATGTACAAAGGAGAAATATCAATAAAGATATAAAAACCAAAAAAGAAATCAAAAAGAAATTCTAGTGTCAAAAATGCAATAACTAAAAAAAAATCATTAGAGGGATTTAAAAGTAGATACGAGCAGGCAGAAGAAATTAGTGAACTTTAAGATAGGACATTAGAATTAATTGAGTGTGAGAAACTGAAAAAAAAAAAAAAAGAATGGGAAGAAAATTAACAGAAAAATGGACCTGTGGGGTACCTGTGGGCCAATATACTCATGGGAGTTCAGGAGGAAAATAAAGGCAGAAAAGGGCAGAGAGATTTTTTGAAGAAATAATTGCTGGAAACTTCATAAGCTGGAATGACAAATATAAATATCTAGAGTTCAGTGAATTCAAGTAGGATGAATTCAAATCAATTCACAGTGAGACATGTAATAAGATGAAACTGTGGAAAGCCAAGGACTAAGAGAAAATCTCAAAAGCACCAAAAGGGAAGTTATTCATCACATGCAAGGAATTCTCCATAAAATTATTAGCAGATGTGCCATCAGAAACATTGGAGACCAGGAGAGAATGGACTGATATATTCAAAGTGCTGAAAGAAATACATTGTCAATCTCATATCTAGCAAAATTTCCTTCATCAGTGCAAATAAATTAAGACATTTCCAGAAAAACAAAAGCTAAGGGAGTTTTTAAACATTAGATATGCCCTCCAAGAGAAGTTAAAGGAAGTCTAGAAGGTTAATGAAAGGATATTAGATAGCAACCTAAAGTCATAAGAAAAAAAAAAACTTTATAAAAATACATAGACAATTATTAAAGATAGTATTATGGTTTGTTATGCTAGTAACAATGGTTTGTAAATTAGCTTTTATTTTAGAACTAAGAGACTAATACAGTATTTGAAAAACGCAATTATTAGTCTAAAAGTTAATATTATTATAACTGGGTCTATAACTTCATATTTTGCTTTCTTTACCATTTAAAATACTAATATATTAAACAAAAATTATTAGTGTATGCTTTTCAGACACACAATGCATAAACATGTAATTTTGTGATGTCAATAACTGAAAAAGAGATAAAGTTGTAAAGGAATAGAGTCTTTGCATGCTATTAAGCTGATATAAATTCAATCACACTAGTATAACTTTAGAATGTTAAATTTAATTCTTATTTTAACTACAAATATAATATAGAATATATACAAGGGAAAATAAAAGGGAATTAAAATATGTCACTACAAAAAATATAAGCAAATACAAAAGGAGATAGTAATGCAACAATAAGCTATAAGGAATATAGAAAACAAATAATAAAGCAAGTCCCTCCTTATTGATAATTACTTTAAATGGAAATAGTTTTAAACTATTCAATCAAAACCAGAGATTTTCAGAAAATACTGAAAAAAAAGTCAACTCTATGTTGTTTAGAAGAGACAGAGTTTAGCCAGAAAGACACAAATCAGTTGAAAATTGAAGGATGGAAAAAGTAATTCCAAAAAAGTAGTGACCAAAAGAGAGATGGGTTTGGCTTTAATTTAATTTAATAATAGATTTTAAATAAAAATAGGTTAAAAGAGCCAATATAACATTATATATTGATAAAATATTTAGTACATCCAGAATATAAAACCATATAAATATTCATGTACTTTAAAATATATGAAGCATCAAAATATAAGAACATCAATATATATCAAACAAAAATTAACATAATCTAAGAGAGAAATATAGTTCTATAGTAGTAGTTGGAGAATTCAATAAGCTCCTCTCAATAATGTATTTAATAATCAGCCAGAAGATATGTAAGGAAACAGAGGATTCAATCTATACAAACAACTAACATGATCTAGTAGACACATATACAGAACAGTCTTCCAAAAAATTAAATATACATTCTGCTGATGACAACATGGGATGTTTTTTAGAATAGACAATATGCTATATCACAAATTAAATAAAACCCTTAAAGGATTACATACTTCAAAAGCTTCATAACATTGGATTTGATACTTATTTCTTGGAGATGACACCAAAGACACAGACAACAACAAAATAGCTAGAACAGCATTAAAATTATAAGCTTTGTACCTCTACGGAATTGTCTTTATACTGAAAAGGCAACCCATGGAGTGGGAGAAAGCATTTGCAAATCATAAATCTAATAAGTGATTGATATACAGAATATATAAAGAACTACATTGAAAACTCCTAAAAATGGAAACCTTATCTTATGTTAGTGGAAATGCAAAAAGGTACAGCCCCTGTGGTAAAAGAGTATGATTGTTCCTCAAAAGATTAAAAATAGAATTGCCATATGATACAGCAATTACATCTATGAATATACCCCAAACAACTGAAAGCAGGGTGTCAAAAAGATGTTTTACTCATGTTGATAGCAGCATTATTCACAATAGCTAAATCATGGAAGCAACTTTTTTAAATGTCCATGGACAGATGAATGGATAAGCAAAGAGAGGTATATACATACAGTAGGATGTTATTCAGCCTTAAAAAGGAAGGAAATTTTGACACCTGGCACAACTTGCATGAACCTTGAGGATACTATAATACATTAAATAAGCCAGTCACAAAAATACAAAATGATGTATGATTCTACTTATATGATTTTCTAATAAAGTTGTGCTTGAACAGAGACATACCCATCTATTCATATATTGTCTCTTGTTTTTGTACTACAACCAGAATTGAGGAGTTGCCACAGAGATATTTCCCCCCACACCCTTAAAATATTTGCTATCTGTCCCTTTACAGAAAAATACTGCCAACTCTGATTTACAGCATAGCTTCAGGTAAAGACTTGAAGAACCTCAGAGAAGAAATGATAACTCATATAGGTACTTAGAATTGGTAGTATGGAGAGGAAAAAAGAAGAGAGAGAGTGCATGCCTAAAGAAGGAAGCAATGCAAATGAAGCCATGGGGTGAAAAATAAGTACAGGATGGAGATTCCTGGATGAGAGCAGATTTCTAATGAACTTATTTCTAATGAACTGGAGAGGTACAGAGTGGACAAATGGCTTGAAGCCAGAACATGGAGAACCCTGAGGGAAGCAGAAAAATATCAACTAACTATACAGGTAAGAAATAAAAGCTGTGGAAAGATTTGGGGTATAAGGATGACATAAGCAAAATGATGTTTAAGAAGTTTATGACTTCCTTAAATATGTCTGAGAAAAGAAGTGGTATGTGGAGCTGGAAGCTACTCTGATGACTCAAAATGGTGATTGCTACAGGCTAGGAGGTCTTCTCCAGGTAAGCTTTCCAACTGCTCAGAGTCTCCCTGATGCAGCGCTAGTGCACGGTACACTGCCAGGAGCTTAGGAAGTCCGACAGAAAGGAGAAACTCTGCTACATGACTAGAGTCAATCCTTGGTTGCCCTCTACATTGTGGTTTTTAAAAGAGTGTTAGCTACCATTAATTGAGTATTTATGATGAGCTAGATTTTCTTTTTTTTGGGGGGGGGGCTAGTTCTTACAATCTTTTTTTTTTTTTTTTCCTTATGAGAAAGATAAAGCTTAGAAACTAAGGAACTTAATGACCAAAGTCATGGGCCAGGAGGTGAAAAATTCCAACCAGATGGGTGAGCTCTCAAAACCAAGCTGCACTGCCTTGGCAGCCTATTGATGGCTAAACATATCCCTTCTCTATTGGAAGTTGGGGGACCTGTGACTTCCATTCAAAGCCCTCATCTTGATGATAAGATAACAGTCCAGAGAGAGGAAAAGGTAAGCTAATTTTCCATCATTTGTTCTTCTGCAATTCCTTGTCAGCTATTGCTTTTGCTGCTTTGTGTTCCATATCTGGGTTTGGGGTAGTTTGTCCTGAAGTAGGAAGCCATGTCTGTGACCTTGTGGAACCCGTCCTGTAATTGATGGTTAATTGTCTCCAGGGAGAGTCATTTGGGGGAGATAAAATCATCAACATTTGACCATGTCTGATGTGAAATTCCTTTTAGAATAGATTAGTAAAAGCAGGGGAGTAGGGGGTAGGAAAGAATAAAAGAAAATTATTGTTTACTATAGCTGTAGCAAGAAAGAAGATGCCTCTTACACGGTGATGTTGACCTCAAGCCAGCTCTTCAGGGAATGGAGAGAATAAATTACTGGGATATGAATTTAGATGTGATATCCCAGTTGAGCCAGGAAGTATTTGCAATTAGAAGGTCATTTGTGTGGTTAACAATGTTGCCACAGCCACACTACTGCCTTCTCCTGAGCCACAGTAGAGAAAATCATCCAAATGAGCGGGGGTTATTATTTTTTTAAAGGAAAGCTGAAGAGCATTTACTTAGTCCTTAGTGTGTAGCAGGCAATGGGGAATATCTTTCATCTAAATGAAAAATTGGAAACATAACTTTTATGCCTAGATACTATCAGGGAAATCAAGATATTAATACACAGGCTGAGAGAAAATAAAGCTGAAATGAATTATTTCATTTTATTTAATGACTGAAGTTAGAGGTTTTTTTTCTAGTGGAAAAGTAAACCGAATACCATTTACTTTGGCTAATCGGAAGCTCTGTGGCCAGGTTGTTTGCATGTTTGTATTGCATTTCAGAGCACCTAGTACTGGGCTGGGATATATTAAAGAAAAAAAAAGTGATTTAAAATGCCAGCACTTTGTTAGTTGGTTTATGATCTTGACTCTAAAAATGTTGGTCAAAGAGATATTTATAAACTGCCTTATGGAAAAGTGTCTCCTCTATATGTTATTTATTAAGGAGATTCAAACACATTTTAAATAAATATGATATATGATGAAGTGGAAAGATGTTGGACCAGATCCTCAAACCCCTAAATTTTTACTGGCCATTTAATGCCAGTAGAGGTTTGAGAGTGCGAGATACCAGGCAAATTTAATTCTCTCTTACATCTTTAAGGATCTTGACGAACAGCTTACAATGTTCTCTTTAGCTTCTCCAACTATGTGACTTCTGGTGCAGAGGAAAGGCAAAAAAGCATGGCAGAAGAGGAGAAGGTAGAACAGAGCTGGCATGGCACACTGGCCACTGAAGTAATGGCTCTCATAGGAAAGACACAGTTTCAGAACATTCTGACAGTACTATGTTCATGGAAGCATCTAGAGAGGCACAATCCTGAAGGAAAAAAAAAAATTTACTGATATGAAAGAAATCTCTTCAGTATGTTACTTTGTCACACAAAAAGCTCAGCCCCAACACTCCAATATTCCACAAGGGATACTCCTCCTTGGTGAGTGAGGGGGTGGGTTCAGAGTTAGATTTCGGAGACTTATTCTGCACGTAGAGATGACTTGCAGAAAATACCGATGGGACATACATCTCTTTACCAACTTCGATGACATTTACCCATCCAAGAGTCTCCTGGTCTTCACAGAGAGAACCATTTTTGAGTGTTGGGACAGCCCTGCCCTGAACAACTCAGACTTTCACACTTGGCAATGAATTTGACTAAGAGATTATACTCATGTCCGATGAGGTTGTGGCAATGTATCTTATGTGAGTACAAAGAAAGACTCACCAGTGTCCTGGAAGAATGTACAGGTTAGTGGTTCAAAACTTTAAAGGCTAGAGACACACTCAGGGCCAAGCCAAAAGGGAAAAGGAAATTGATAATACACTATCTACTTATATATTTGCATGGCTGAAGAGCTCATTCATTTCAGCATCACTACAAAACTCATTGGCTTCTCCACCCTTTAGGTCATTACTGGAGATTACCAGCTCAGTAATGATCAGGAAGAAGTTTGTTTTTGTTTTTTGTTTTTTTTTTTTTAATAGGAATTAGGACATGATTCCTCATGATTGCACTTTTCCTACACCTTGGACTAGGGTGTGAGCAATGGAGATGGGGAGAGGATGTGAACAGATGCTATCCCTCCATCAAATGTTTATTTATGTGATTTACATGCTTCATAACATTTCTAGCCATTGTTCCAGAGCTTCTTAAAGTCTGGCCCTCTGTGCTTTGTTATTTCTGTCGTGGATGAACTTGAAATATGTGCTTTCTTTCAAGAACATCTGGGCTTAAACCCACTTTTGCTGCTTCCCCCTGTATGGTTTTGGACCAGTTTCCTTTCCTTTCTGAATTTAACTATTCTCACATGTCAAGTGAGACTATTATAGTCCTTAATATTAGGGCTGTGGGTGTGAAAGTGAAATAGGTTTAGTTAGGTAGATAAAGATGGTATTTAGTTTATGTTAATTCTTTCCTTTAACACCTTGGTAGGATAAGAAGCAGATGGTAAAGTGATAAAATCTTTTGATTTGATGTAAGAAGACCTTGATGTTACAGGGAGCATCTAACTTGGGTATAGCCTTGCAGAAAGCAGAGAGCCTTTCTGCTCCTCAGTCTCTTGGCTGAAAAAAAAAAAGAGAGGATTCATTTTTAAAAAGAGGATATGAATATCTTCAAGAAGTACATGACACACAAAGCTGTGAGGGAGGCAGAGCAGAAAAGAAAAGAGTTGCTGGGACAAGAGGAGGTATGTTACAAAGTCTACCTGAAATCCTGAAATTTTTGCTTAGATCAGGCCTATATCTCATGAATTTATATACATATATTCACATATATATTAATATTATATATTATATATAATGTATACACACACATGAAGGATGAAAAGTAATAACAATGTGACAAAAACTTTAAATAATCTGAACAAACATTTCTTAATATCAAGGATGATAATAATATATATCATCTATGAACACAAATCATGACCAAAACTCTGCTATTTGCATTTATATGAAGCATTTATCTTCTCCTAAAGAGCCCACATTACAGTGAGGAAACTGCATTGAAGATTGGTTAAGTTCAAGATCCCACAAGTCAGAAATAGTGTAAATGGAATTCCAACCAAGTCTCTTTGGTTCTAACTGGAGTCTCCCCGATACCAAGGCATTTCTTGTACCCAAATTGATGCTGGGCTTTCAATTTGATACTGTCAAGAGACAACACCTATTCAGTTCCCGCAGCCAGAATTTAAATCTTTCTTAGTATTTCCCTTTGGAATTTGCTCCCAGAAACATACATTTCATTCCATTTTCCCTAACTTTTCATTTCACACTTATCTGCCAGACTTGATTCCAATTACCATTTTCATTGTGAAAAATGAAAACCATGGTCAAAGGACACACTTTTGCCATGATTGAGAATCATTGAAACAATATGCTTGGTGTTTTGAAGGCAGTTCCCAAAAGTGGTTCCAGAAATGGCTCAGATGACTGAAATGATTGTATGACTTCCTAAGTTGATTGCTTTGACTATGAAAAGAACTTTGTAAAAAAAAAAAGATGAATTTTAAAAAAAATTGGCCCAGGTCCTTAAATTCCATGCACTCCCCAATCTTGATAATCCATACCTAAAGTATAGCAGTTCTACACTGATGAGACAAACACCACGTGCGAGGAGAGGGATGTATGGAGTCTATCCCTTCTCTTATGTTACCTTTCTGAGTTTCTTGCTCAGGGATCAATATTTTAAATCAGTAGTCTGTTTTTCTTCTAGGGAAACTGATTCATAACCCCCCATATTTAGAACAGATAAGTCTACTGCTGCATGTGTTGATGTGTAACTTAGGGACCCAGAGCTTGCCCTGTTAGTCTTTTTCTAGTTGTGAGAAGCAGACCAAAGAGAATATTCCTGGTACCTAGAAGGCTTTGTGGATACAGTTTAAAAACACTGCTGAAGTCCTTCATGGATTTGTTTGTTTGTTTGTTTGTCTTTTTGTCATTTTAGGGCCATACCATCAGCCTCATGGAGGTTCCCAGGGTAGGGGTCGAATTGGAGCTGTAGCTGCCCTCCTACATCACAGCCACAGCAATGGGGGATCAGAGCCGTGTCTGTGACCTACACCACAGCTCACAGCAATGCTAGATCCTCAATCTACTGGGTGAGGCCAGGGATTGAATCCATGTCCTCATGGATACTGGTTGGGTTTGTTGTTTGTTAACCAATGAGCCATGGGGATAACTCTGTTTTTGTTTGTTCATTTTTGTTTTTATTTTATTTATTTATTTTTTGAATGAAGATTCTTTATATACCATATTGTTTTGTGCTGGTCTCAGCCTATCAATCACTAATGATGTGATTGTACTAGACTTCATGGTTCTAATTATGATTGTAAAATAATTTAACTAATTATTAACCATTTGGAAACTTTGAAAAAAAAAAGATTTATTACTTACAAGATTTGGAAATTACATAGCACACCTGGAGCCAAACAGTAGGGCCACCAGCACAGAGTGAAAAGAGTACATGGGCCTGGGTCCCTCCTTCATTGGGATCTTAAATTGAGGCCTAGAATTTTCTGGGCTTATTCTTTAAAGGTAAATTTTAAAGATAAGAACAGAAATTTAAAGCATGGAAAGAGAAAAAATAAACTACCCAAATGGTCATATTGAAATCTACCAAGATCTCTAAAAAAACAGAGGCTTAACATGGGTGTCTAGCTCTTTATCCTGTCCTGTGGCCAGCATTGTATTTATGGAGAGAGCCTGCTTTGAAATGGATGCCAGCCTCAGCAATCAAAGCTTTTGTCAGGAACTTGCATCTTCAAATAAAAAAATAATAATAATAATAACAAAACAAGTTATACCTCACATAGCCTAAACAGACTTCAGTTTATTCACTCAAAATGAAATGGCTGGATCACATGGCTTATCTCTTCTAATTCTAATAATTTGAGATTCCAGTTTCCACTGATGACCCCAAGCAGAAAGTGAGATGACAAATCTTTAGTAATGGGCTTTATTTCATCAGGAGTGTGCTGATGGGCAGAATCTGTGGAAGCTGGGAAACAGGGAATATTTTTTGTGCATTTTCTCCATATCAGATTCATCTCATGATGAATCCCTATAAGGGTCTTCAGAAAAATCAATCATTGTGTTTTACTGATATTGAATGCCTCAACATGTGTACATGTTTCCTATCTTGGTCATTCCATACATTGACATCAAACATTGCAATTTCTACCAGGACAAAATGCATCCAGATATATGGCCAATAATGAAACTGATTCAACAAATATTTCTAAAGAAACTTTCATGTTTAGGAGATAAAAGAAAAGGTTCTGTTAACATATTTATCTTTAACCTTCTATATGATCTAGAACACTCTCTAGCACCAGTATTTTATTTTAAATGACTTTATTTAGAGAAATAAGTTTTAAGGTCTTTACTGCCTCTAAAATTTTATTAATCTCTTTACTGCGCTAAACTGAGAAGTGTATACAGAATAACCTAGAACACAGTCCTACCCCAAAGAGATTTGGAAAATAAGATAGAAAAAGCTAATTAAGGCTCCCTTGTGAAGGCCTTGCATGTTTGTTTAGACCATTTTTGCTTTGCCTGTTGCCAATGGAGAGTCTGTAAAGGTTTTTGAATAAGATAATGCTACTGATAAAAATTTTAGGTGGAATAAGGTGAAATCCTGAGGGAGACAGATAATAGTGTATGTATCCTATGGTACTAACCAGGAAACTCTTTCTGGTAGAGAGGAAAGTTGGACAGACTTATGAAGAAAAGATGGAGTAACCTATCACATTTCACCTTTAAACCATTTCATCAGAATTGTGTGTTCATGTCTTATTAATACTATAGCACTGAGTATTACTATTAGCCAATTTATATCTGAAAGCATAAAATACTGGGGAAGAGGTATATTTTTGTTTACTATTTATATTTTAAAAATATGTTTCTTAAGTCCTGTCAAAAAAAGACAGCATTATTAGTATGCCCATATTCTGCCTGGTTTTAAAAATGGAAAAGGGACATTTAAATATAAAATTCTCCAAGCCCCTATGGGAATCAATAAAGTTAGAAAGATAAAATTAAACACTCTGGTTAGAATTTTTATGAATAGGAATGAATCTTTATCATGGACTTCTAAATACACATTATAACTTTATCCTTCATTATGCACTCTCTTGCCATTTCTTTGCCTCTTTTCTCACCTATAAAGTTTCAACAGTGATAATACTGACTCCATCAATTCATGAGTGTTAAATAAAACACACCTTGAATATTAATGAGAACAAATTAAATTTGAAAGACCAAACATTCTCTAAAGTAATCATTTTTGTTGTGATTTCTTAAATTCATGTTAGGGTTCCTCTGCTTAAAACAGTTACCTATTTAGTTTTTCAATTCTCAGTTTCCTCATCTGTAAAATTACAATACCAATAACAACTCTTTCTTGGGGTAATTGTTAGGAGTAATGAAATGAGATCACAGCTTAAAAAGGAAATGATAGGCGTTCACATTGCAGCTCAGCACATTACCAATCCAACTAGTATCCATGAGGATGTGGGTTGAATTCCTGACCTTGTTCAGTGGGTTAAGGGATCGGGCTTTGTAGTGACCTGTAGTGTAGGTTGCAGACATGGCTACGATCTGGCATTGCTGTGGATGTGGCATGGGCCAGTAGCTGCAGATCTGATTTGACTCCTAGGCTGGGAACTTCCATATGCCACAAGTGTGGACCTAAAAAGAAAGAAAGAAAGAAAGAGAGAAAGAAAGAAAGAAAGAAAGAAAGAAAGAGAAAGAAAGAAAGAAAGAAAGAAAGAAAGAAAGAAAGAAAGAAAGAAAGAGAAAAGATAACAATAGCTGGTTAGCCCTTCATAACTCATAGTAGTTACTGTGTCTATAACTTACACACATTAAAATTCAGGAAGGATAAAGGAAACAAGGTAATGGTTAGGTTTAGATTCATTTTAGATGAACTTGGGTCATAGAAAAATACTGTTACTGGTGACAAAATGACCTTAGTTCTGGATTGCTTAAGAAATACAAAGGCAAGAGGGGCTAAAGAAACACTTTAAGTATATCCCCAATTATTTGTCAGAAAGAAAATACACTTAGATAAATAGATGGATAAATTGACTGATCAATTGATCAATGGATAAATACAACCACAGTGTATATTTGACCACTGCTCCAAATCTTTTTTTACAAAATTTTCAAGCATACTTTGTCTTTTGTTCTGAGGAATTTAAAGAAAATGATTTCTTAATAATCAAAGAAAAATGTGTTAAAGGAGATAATTTGGACAGCAAAATATAGTATCAAAGACAAGTTTAAAAATTGTATAGAAACTTCCTATCGAGAGGTGAAAAGATTGTTATTATATTAGAACATTTCCTTCCAGGTTTTCGTAGTTTCATTAGTTGAATTTATACTTCCTATAAAATGTTGTATCTCTAATTTTACTTAAAATCATGTTTTGAACACATTCTGACTTTATGAAAATTGTAAAAAAAGTTAAATAACTATACAATTCCCCTTATATTACCACAAATTTCAAGAGTCTAGGTAATAGATGTCCTTTTTGCACTTGACTTTTGTTCTCCAAGATACCAATGAATTAGTAAGTTAACTAAACGGGTATTTGTTGAGCACCAAATGAGGGTTCTCCTGTATTGTACTGGCCTTATGGAATGGAGAAATATAGAGTATTTGGAGAAAATACAAGTTCAGTGAAATACAAAGAATCAGAGTTTGGGATTGAGGATTGAGATGCTTAATTAAAGGGAGGAGAAGAGGGAACACGAGGAAGGAAGAGAGGAGAAAGGGAGAAGGAGAAGCAAAGAGCCATAAAACAGTGATTTTCAAGCCGGGTTGGTGATCTATCAGCATTTATGAAGAAAACAAAAAGAGGAGAAAACATTGGCTAACATTGCATTGCACATAATTCTGGTAACTATTTATTGTTTATAAATTTATATCAATTATATTATGCACTCTGTCATGATAAAAATATATTCATGACTGTGGATTTTTGGGAAAAATGTTTTAAAACAACATGTTAAACTACTAAAACTATAGTTGTTGTATAGTTACTCTAGTACATTAAGCCTATTCCTTAATTTTACAGGAATTTAAGGTCCAGAGTAGAAAAAACAAATTGCTAAAGATCACAAGACACATACTACTGAGCCGTAAAAATAATGAAATACTGCCATTTTCAGCAACATGAATGCAACTAGAGATTATCATACTCAGTGAGGTAAGTTAGAAAGGGAAAAACAAACACCATATGATACCACTTACATGTGGAATCTAAAATATGACACAAATGGGAGTTCCCATTGTGGCACAGCGGAAACGAATCCGACTAGGAACCATGAGGTTGTAGGTTCAATCCCTGGCCTGGATCAGTGGGTTAAGGATCCAACATTGCCATGAGCAGTGGTGTAGGTTGCAGACGCAGATCGGATCTGGCATTGCTATGGCTGTGGTATAACAGGCAGCTACAGCTGCAATTAGACCCCTAGCCTAGGAACCTCCATATGCCATGGGTGTGGCCCTGAAAAGACAAAAATAATAAAAATAAAATAAAATAAATAAGACACAAATGAACCTATCAACAAAACAGAAATAGACTAACAGACATAGAGAAAAGACGTGGTTGCCAAGGGTGAGGGGGTGGAGAGTGGGATGGACTGCAAATGTGGGGTTAATAGATGCAAACTCTTACATTTTTGGATAGACAGTAAGGTCCTAGAGTATAGCACAGGGAACTATACCCAATCTCCATAGACCATGATGGAAAATAATATTTTTTAAAAAAATGTGTACATATATATGTATGGATATGCATATGAATACATATACATATATATTTGTATATATACACATATACATATACTTGAGTCACTTTGCTGTACAGCAGAAATTGACACATTATAAATCAACTATAATAAAAATACAAAAATATTTTTATATGGTGGCAGATTGTACTTATTTTGGTGATCGCTTTCCAATATACAGAAATATTACTAATATAATGTTCTATGTCAACTATACCTTAAAAAAATATTTGCTGAATTGAAAAAAAAGGTTATAGGACACATACCCTAAGAGCCTGTTTCCTCTCTACTGCCCTATCCATACCCCAACAAATAGTAAGTTGTGAAATTTTTTCTTCTCTCAAACTCACAATTTGTTCCACATCCAGCCCTTGTTCAGTTCCCTTTCAGATTGTTTTTAGTTTTAGTGCAAGCCTGATGCCTAATTGGAGCCATCGCTGTCTTGTTTGTCATGCTAAATGGAAGACTTGGACAGAGCCATGGTATGGACACAGAACTAAAATTATAGTTCTCAATGCAATGGCATTTGCATTTCTAGCCCTATAGTGTTGTATAGTCTTGCTGTAAATATAGTCAATGTCAAATTTTATGGTGATTATACAAATAAACACTTAATGTGCCAACAGAACATTCCCAGATATTTTGCCTTTAAGTTAAAATTTATCGAAATAAAATGAAAGGGGCCTGGGAGGGGATATAGAAGCACAATTCAGTTTGCATTCTTCAGAAGCCTTGCTCAATAAGTACTGAGTTCTGATCGATGGATAGAGTGTCATATTTGACTAAAGAGGTGGGGAAGTTGCTACTGTCGCTTTGTGCTGGATGGCAGCAGAATGCACTATTGATTTTATATGTTGGATGGGTTGTCAGTGTATAGTGCATTGTTGATTTTGACTTTTATAGCCAACATGTTTCCTTTAATTGGATCATTTGTAAAAGAGAGGAGGGGACCTGTTCTCCTTTGACAGTGACTGATTACAATCATTTCATGTTTGTCAATATTTGATAAACCCACTGTTACCCAACAACATGGCTGCCTTTATGTATTTGTTCATTCTGGTTCCATTTCTTTATTTACCCTGGTATCACTGCAACAGATCCGCCCCAATTTTCACTCAAAATTCACTATTGTATTTACTCTTTCAGCAACACTCAATATTTTCTCAACTTTTCCAAATAAAACCCTTCTGACAATAACAACCAATCCACTTCTCAACAGTCTCTTTGATATCCAGCCTCTGCTGATCCCTTTCACTCTGGCAACTGTTAAAACTGTGAAGTCATGCAGGGTATTACAAATATCCACCCTGAATCTGTAGTTGTCATACATTCTGAACTATCAGACCTAAGTCTTCTTGCTAACATATAGAATAATCCACTGTCATTAGTCATCTCTGCCCTCTCATATTGGAATTGTTCTCTATCTGTGAACCATAGCCTGAATCATGGAGAACATGATTCTTAGAACTTCTCAGTAGCTCCCAGAAAGAGAAAAAAGTTACAGGTATTTAAAATTGTGTTTTAATTCTGTCCTAGGAGCCCATTTATTTGACAGTTGCTGTTTTTATTTTTTGTATTCTGCAGTCCTCTACTTTCTTCCCAAAGGAGAGAAAGATGACTGATTTGATTGCTCTTCTTGTTCTGTGCAATCAATGAGACTCTTCCTAGCCCCTGTTTTCACTTGAGTTTCTTAGACTTAGATTTGGAAAAGCTTCCTAGGCAAGTTAACAGATTTTTTTTTTAAATAAGAATCTTAGTGGCAAAAAGATTAGATAGAAATTAGAAGAATCATAATCCTCTGGACCTTGGGTAAGTCGTTGGAGTTACCTGTTCCAGAAAGTATTCACCTATAAAATATGAAAGTTAAATAGCTTTGAAAATTCATTCTATAATCCCTTACAATTCTATGGTTCTCACTTACCAGTCTTCAGTGCTCTAAGACAGAGGCTTGCAAGGTAACCTATGCATTTTTCAGAAAGAGGCTGCCTGAAGTAGGTAGATGATTCAGAGAATACAAGGTATCCCACTGTTCACTCTTTGAACAAATGTTGCCAGACAGCTTCTAGATGTTCTCCAAGTAATGATGGATGATAATACCATTACTCTTTTTTTTCTATATTCTACATATCATGTGCTTTGTTGACAAGTTTTTTTCTATTTGTGCCAATAATAAATGTTTCTGAGACCAATTCTTTTTAATTAGAGGATGCTGACAGCACATAGTCAAATATAGCACATTGGTTTTTTGCAGGCACAAACATTCATTGTAACCTCATTGACATAAAAAAAAAACAATACAACTGGAATTAGTGAGATTCAGAGGAAGATATTATTGGCTGTATGGAGAACAATAAATATCAAAAGGCTGCTTTGTAGGCATTTCTCATTTAACATTATATACAAGGAGACATTGTCATTTTCTCAGAATATTTGGAAACCTCGTATAATAATATTAAAAATAGTTATTTGCACACACTGTAACTACTGTCATATTTAAGATTTAAACCAGCTTAACTAAAGATAGATTGGAATCTGAACTGAATGTGGCAACAAATTTAAAATAGTTCTTTTTTTTTTTTTTTTTCTAATCATTACCTTCAACTGTGCTCTTTCAAATTCCTCTTCTCATCTCTTAAAGACATAAGGGCAGCTCTTATAGTTAACAGGTCACTTTTTGGTAGATAAAATTCAATCCTCTTCAGGAGAGACCTCTGTGATGGTGAGTGTGGCTAGCCCCCCAGTGCACCCTTCACTTTTTCCTTCTATCTTTCTCCTCTGGTGAGTTGATTCTTGAAAAATTAATGGAAAAATATCAAGTATGTCTTACTTAATTTTAAATCTGTGGAGAGCTTCTATGTGGTAGTCATTCAAGTTACACCTTAGAAGCATGATAAATTCTGCAAAAATGAGGTTTTTTTCTGATGTGGAGAATGTCCTCTATCATTGATCTTCCCATTATTTCCTCTCAGTCCAAATCCTTGGTAATATGAAATGTGTTTTATAATTAGGGGATTCTCAGGTATCAGAGGTGCCTTTTGGGTGAGATTTGTCGTGCCATTTCAAATCTGCCTATGCCTGATGCATTAATTTGGCCCAAGAAAAATTCACATTATATACCTTTGCTCCTTCAATGATATGAGTGCATGGATCCCCCTCTCTTTGTCCGCAGACTCTAATTCTTTTTCTCTTGCATCCAAGTTCAGACGAACTAGAATGATGCCCAGCAGATGTTTAACCAGCAAAAGAGAATCAGTTTTCTAATAGACACCAGCAACCTCTACAAAGAACTGGATCTTGAAAAACTCCCCGCCCAACAGAAAAAGAAAAGAAAAAGTTATATAATCTGTTCCCATGATTGACATATTACAGTTAAGTAAATTTTGTTGAATTCTTCATTTTTTTTTTAGATAGGCTTATGTTCTGAGGAACAGAACTAGATTCTATGCAAATATTCCTTCGATGTGCCTTACTTTAGAATCATGTGTACTTGGAACTTGTTTTAAGCTTTGTGATTTTTATTTTAATCTGAGTGGAAAATTGCATTCAATATAATTCTACATAATCTAGATTTTTGCTGTATCAAGGGAAACTGAATGTATTAAAACCTTCTTTTTGTTTTTGATATGACCAGATATGACATTCATGATATGAGCAGATTCATGAATAATTTGAGATTTGCACTAAAACTATTTGGTAATTATCATGATAACACCCATTATTTGCTTAGGTGCCAACAGTTTCACCCACTATTGCTTTGGAATAATACAAATGTCAAGGCAGTGAAGAAATCATATAGTAGCTTAATATCATAATAAAAATAGGAATCTGCCATCCACAATATGTGGACAACTGCTTTAGATATTTTCATAAATACAATTGGCCAGGTCAGACAAACCTAAGTATTAGCAACCAGGGCATCTAATTATTCATGGTTATATTTAACATTCTACTTATGAATGTTGAAGAAAGCAAGATCAGATGTCATGCAAATGTCCAGCACTCTATGGTCTTCATGTTGTGCTTCATACTCTTAGGGAAAGAGTAGTAAAGGACATCCAAAAAAATTACAAGAAATTGTTCTGAAATTTCAACATTTCAGAGGGCATAAGCCCATCAAAATATTCCCAACATCTTTTATGACCAAGTTCAAAAAGAGATGCTGCAGAAGAAGTGTATTATATTCAATGATGCCAAGGAGAGAGAGTGTGAACAAGTATAAGTGATGAAAGTCCAGTAGGTGGGGGAAATCGTGCCAATCAAAGAGAGAGAAAACCATTGCCAAGCATGTTGGTTTCTACACCTGGCCACTCTGCTCTTACTGCTATTAGATCTGTAAAGGACACATCAGCCAAAAGCTGATATTCAAAACACAAAGCAGACAGGGAATTCTCTCCAGCCTTATTTTGCAGTGTTGTTCGTTTTATTTTTTCCCTTCCTCTTTTTTTTTTTTTTCTACTTTTAAGGGTTCCAGTCATTTTTATTCATTTCAACAGCAGGTGTGAAATAGTAGGCTGTCATCTGCCTTTTTGTAGTGCCGCAGGCCAAAATTATAAATGGGTTGACATTAATGGCAGTCCAGAATTTAGTGCTGTATTGGTAGATGGTATTGAAAATGTTTTGATATGACAGATGAAATGCCTGCCGCTAAAACTTCAGTTAGATTTTAGCTGGCTACATCTGGCAGGAATTTTTTTTTTTAATGCTTTGCTGTTGGTATTCAGTTTTTAAGACATTTCTTCATCTTTATACTCCATTCTTCTTTCTCTCTTTTCTCTGATGTTGAATTTCCTTTATCTTTTATTCCTTGCCTTCAATCTTTGGCACGATTAAGGGCTAATGGAAATTTAGAACAGTCTCACTCAACTAGAAAGAGCAGGGCTCGAGTAGGCAGAACTCAAACTCTTACTTTTATCAGACCTCCAAAGGAGGAAAATGTCCAAGGCATTCAGCGATCTTCCACAGTGTAAACAAGTGTCCTACTGTGCTCTCTCTCTCTCTCTCTCTCTCTCTCTCTCTCTCTCTCTCTCTCTCTCACACACACACACACACACACACACACAGAATCCTGTCAAAGTAAATATCAGGTCAGCCTCGGCAGGCAGAACTCTCTAAACACAGATCTAGAGGTTACTTTGAAGAAAAATAACAGTGTCTCTTGTTTAAATAAGTTTGCAAAATGCTGGTTAAACAAAGATGAATGAATTTCTTTTCTGAAAAACTCCTCAGAGTCTTTGAATAGTGACTTCCAATGTATGTTTTCTTTTGGTCACTGAGGTCCCTAGGTTGTCACTTCTTAGGGTCTCAACCATGTTAAACCAGGCAAATGTTCTTCTTTATGTGAAAAGCTCACTTCCCCTCATTACTTTTCTCAAGAGTTTCAGGGACAGAAATATTTCTTTTTTAATTTTCCCTCCTGTGAACTCTGTACTTTGTTCACACTTTTTTTTTCTCAATTGTATAGGTGGGCACAAGTATAAATTTCCTATTATCTAAGTTTTTAGAAACTTCAGTATTGATGAGTCAAGGTATAGATCTTAATTCTGAAAGTTGCAGAATGCAGTCCATCTCACCTTCAAAAAATAAAGTAATATCTTTGCTTTACTATTTGAAGTGTCTCTTTAAAGATTCACTTTATTTTTTCTTTTCAAAATAGCCAAGTGCTTATTTTTTCATGGATTGTCAAAGGGAAATATCTTTGCATGTAAAATTTCTCAATCCTTTAAATATTCCTATATTTCTGCATATAAAACATTTGGACAGTATTCAGATAATCTCAATGTTTATATTCCGTATAGATAGGTCACCTGAAATAGCATAAGATTTTATCCTGCAGGAGCAGAAAATATAATGTGAAAGTTGGAAAGAAATCCAGCACTTACCCACTTGAGAGAGGGGACTATTGTTGGGGGGAAGGGGATAAAAGCTATATATAAATGCAAGGTAGCACATCACCTGATAAAGAGCAATGGTCTATGTGTAGTGTTGTGACTGAACACTGCCGTACTGAACAACAGTATTTCTTTCTATAGGTTATTTTACCTATGAAAGGAGTGAAGAATTCATGGAGGTGGAATTTGAGTTGGGTCCTGAGAATGAATAGATATGGTCTGAGTATAGGTGGGGATACCAGACAGCAGAAACAGTGGAAATAAAATGAAACTCAGAAGCAAGAAAATATATATGTTTGGAGAATTTTAAGGAGTCCAGTTAGGGTAAAATATCATGTGAACAAGTAGAAATGAGTTGAGCTGTGGCATCTTCATCCTAAAAAATAGATTTGGTTCACAATGTAATGGTAATAGATTGCTAAGGGGACTGGAGCTTATTCTTCAGGTGGAATTAAAACAAAACAAGTATAGAAGCAGGCAAATCTCATGTTCAGATACATGTCTGGCTGAGAGATCCTCATAAGAATCAATAAAAAGTGAACTGAGTTTAATTTATTAGAGCAAGAATGGGATGTTGAAGTTTTGGGATGTTTTTAAAAGTTGAATAAGTTTTGGGATGTTTTTAAAAGTTGAATTGATTTATTTGTGATTAGTATAGTTCTGCTCAATTGCCTTGTGTTCTCCTTTGTCTGGAGATGTTTCATGCAATGTCCCTATATTTAATACGTGTAAGTTAGATAGAGAAAGACAAATATCATATGATACCACCTTTATGTGGAATCTAATAAAATGATACAAAAGAACTAATGTATAACAGAAACAAATTCACAGATTTCAAAATCACACTTAGGGCTATCAAGGGGGAAATCGTGCTGGGGAGGGAAAAATTGGGAAGATGGAATTAACATACACAGCTGTGTATAAAATAGATAACTAAAAGGGATGTACTGTATAGCACAGAGACATCTATTCAATGTTCTGTAATAACCTATATGAGAAAAAGAGAATAGGTATATGTATATGATTCTCTTTGCTGTAAGCCTGAATCTAATACAACATTGTAAAACAAGTATACCCCAATGTTTTTTTAAATGCAGGTTTTATACAGTGTTGGTTCTAATATGATATATTCATGCTGAATATTTAAGAAGGCTTGCATAAATCTAAGTAACATATTGGGGTTCATGGTGTCAGAAATATCTGGTACATCTTAGAATTTTCCAGGGTAGATAGTTTATGTCATAAGTAACTAAAATGCCACAAAAGAGGTAAAATAGCTACATGTCCTCTTGAAAATAAGCATCTTGTAACTGAGAGCGAATATGACCTTTGATATGTACATTGCAAGAATTATATAATAGTCTCTGCAATTATCATGGAGTGGAGAGGTACGAAACTGGAGGAAGGAAGGAAATGAACTGATGTTACAATGGAAAAAAAAAACTTTAATTTTTGTCATCAACATGTATACTATGAAGATGAACATTTTATAGTGAATTAAGTTTTCCATGAATCTGAGAGCCAGGCTAGTTTCAAGTGCTCCTCGATGTCACACTTAATAAAGAAGAATCACAGTGTATTACCTATTTTAAGGAAGAAGCCATCGGAAGTAATAGAGAAGAGATCAGTTGAGGTTTGGAGGCAAGTTATCTACTTCTACTAGATTACTTCACAGTTGTTTTTTGGTCAACAGTAGTGTGTTTTATTAGTGTTTCTTTGAACTTTGGGGGACTGGAATTTGTATGAAATTATAACACAATATGGAGAGTGCAGTTTCAGTGAATATTCAGAGTGCTACAGGAATATAACAAAAAGACTGATTGATTTGCATCATTCTCAAGCATTCACAGAAAAAAATAGCATTTGTACTGAGTTTTAAAATTTGAATTGAGTTCTTTAGATGGACAAAGGGAAGCAATAGTGTCTTTCTTGAAGGTTTAATGCTGCATTTTCTAAGAAGGATGCATGACAAGTATGGGACAGCCAAACAAGGAATGTAAAGGCTGTTTCATGGATAGCCTATCTGCTGACACAAGACTTAGAATGTTTTCTCTGGGAGCTGTAGAATGGTCTTGTAGGTTTTAACTACTTCCAGGATGTGACCTGGAAGCAAATTTTGTGTAAGAGGTGGAACAGTTTTTCATGATTGTAGAAACATACCTGTTTTATATACACAACACCATCATTTACTTGGTAAATGGTAACTGGTGACATAAGAGAAACTTCTCTTATGTCAGACCTACTGCTTGGAAAAACAATAAGACAAAACAGAACAAATCAATCCTGATGCCAATTTTCAGAATCTACAAGTTCTTGAAAGGAAAATCATGATTTTTAGTCCCTCTCTCTCTCAAATCTACATAAAAATCTTCCAGTACATTAAATTTCATTAAATTCAACATTCCTTTATTGAGCCAGTAACCATATGATGGGCACTATGCTATAAACACACAGACTTTGCCACCAAGTAGGTTTGATTTATTAGTGTAACCAGGGAAGCAACCAGGAAATCTTTGACTCAGTACTGTAAGTGCTAAAATGAGGGTAAATAAAGGAAACCACAGGGACAACTTTGCATCCCTGTTGTCTTTAATTCTCCTTGGGAAAGGGGGCTGGCATAAGTGAGACTTGTTAAAAGAAATGCTATCCTAAAGGTCTGTAACACCGCTATAGTGAAAAGAAACTTAAAAGGTGTTTTATTTTATTTTATTTTTTTTATTTTCCCACTGTACAGCAAGGGGATCAAGTTATCCTTACATGTATACATTACAATTACATTTTTCCCCCAGCCTTTCTTCTGTTGCAACATGAGTATCTAGACAAAGTTCTCAATGCTATTCAGCAGGATCTCCTTGTAAATCTATTCTAAGTTGTGTCTGATAAGCCCAAGCTCCCGGTCACTCCCCCTCCCTCCCCCTCCCATCAGGCAGCCACAAGTCTCTTCTCCAAGTCCATGATTTTCTTTTCTAAGGAGTTGTTCATTTGCGCTGGATATTAGATTCCAGTTATAAGTGATATCACATGGTATTTATTTTTGTCTTTCTGGCTCATTTCACTCAGGATGAGAGTCTCTAGCTCCATCCATGTTGCTGCAAATGGCATGATGTCATTCTTTTTTATGGCTGAGTAGTATTCCATTGTGTATATATACCACTTCTTCCAAATCCAATCATCTGTCGATGGACATTTGGGTTGTTTCCATGTCTTGGCTATTGTGAATAGTGCTGCAGTGAACATGCGGGTGCACGTGTCTCTTTTAAGTAGAGTTTTGTCCGGATAGATGCCCAAGAGTGGGATTGTGGGGTCATATGGAAGTTCTATGTATAGATTTCTAAGGTATCTCCAAACTGTTCTCCATAGTGGCTGTACCAGTTTACATTCCCACCAACAGTGCAGGAGGGTTCCCTTTTCTCCACACCCCCCACAGCACTTGTTATTTGTGGACTTATTAATGATGGCCATTCTGACTGGTGTGAGGTGGTATCTCATGGTAGTTTTGATGTGCATTTCTCTTATAATCAGCGATGTTGAGCATTTTTTCATGTGTTTGTTGGCCATCTGTATGTCTTCTTTGGAGAAATGTCTATTCAGGTCTTTTGCCCATTTTTCCATTGATTGATTGGCTTTTTTGCTGTTGAGTTGTATAAGTTGTTTCTATATTCTAGAGATTAAGCCCTTGTTGGTTGCATCATTTGAAACTGTTTTCTCCCATTCTGTAAGTTGTCCTTTTGTTTTCTTTTGGGTTTCCTTTGCTGTGCAAAAGCTTTTCGGTTTGATGAGGTCCCATGGGTTTATTTTTGCTCTAATTTCGATTGCTTTGGGAGACTGACCTGAGAAAATATTCATGATGTTGATGTCAGAGAGGGTTTTGCCTATGTTTTCTTCTAGGAGTTTGATGGTGTCCTGTCGTATATTTAAGTCTTTCAGCCATTTGGAGTTTATTTGTGTGCATGGTGTGAGGGTGTGTTCTAGTTTCATTGCTTTGCATGCAGCTGTCCAGGTTTCCCAGCAATGCTTGCTGAATAGACTTTCTTTTTCCCATTTGATGTTCTTGCCTCCCTTGTCAAAGATTACTTGACCATAGGTGTCAGGGTTTATTTCCAGGTTCTCTATTCTGTTCCATTGGTGTGTCTGTCTGTTTTGATACAAGGACCACACTGTTTGGATGACTGTGGCTTTGTAGTATTTCTTGAAGTCTGGGAGAGTTATGCCTCCTGCTTGGTTTTTGTTTCTCAGGATTGCTGTGGCGATTCTGGGTCTTTTGTGGTTCCATATAAATGTTTGGAGTGTTTGTTCTAGTTCTGTGAAAAATGTCATGGGTAATTTGATAGGGAGTGCATTGAATCTGTAGATTGCTTTGGGTAGGATGGCCATTTTGACAATATTGATTTTCCAAACCCAGGAACATGGAATATCTTTCCATTTCTTTACATCTTCTTTGATTTCTTTGATTAAAGTTTTATAGTTCTCAGCATATAGGTCCTTTACCTCCTTGGTCAGGTGTATTCCGAGGTATTTGATTTTGTGAGGTGCAATTTTAAAAGGTATCGTGTTTTTGTATTCATTTTCTAATGTTTCATTGCTGGTATACAGAAATGTAACTGACTTCTGAATGTTAATCTTATATCCTGCTACTTTGCTGAATTTATGAATCAGTTCAAGTAGTTTTGGGCTTAAGTCCTTAGGGTTTTCTATGTATAGTATCATGTCATCTGCATACAGTGACAGTTTGATCTCTTCTCTTCCTATATGGATGCTTTTTATTTCTTTTGTTTGTCTAATTGCTGTGGCTAGGACTTCCAAAACTATGTTGAAGAGCAGTGGTGAGAGTGGGCATGCCTGTCTTGTTCCCGATTTGAGTGAGAAGGCTTTCAGTTTTTCCCCATTGAGGATTATATTTGCTGTGGGTTTATCATAAATGGCTTTGATTATGTTCAGGAATGTTCCCTCTATACCCACTTTGGTGAGGGTCTTGATCATGAATGGATGTTGGACTTTGTCAAATGCGTTTTCTGCATCTATTGAGATGATCATATGATTTTTGACTTTTTTTTGTTAATGTGGTGTATGACGCTGATTGATTTGCATATGTTGAACCATCCTTGTGAACCTGGGATGAACCCCACCTGGTCATGGTGTATAATTTTTTGGTATGTTGTTGGATTCGGTTGGCTAAGATTTTGTTGAGAATTTTTGCATCTATATTCATCAATGATATTGGGCGATAGTTTTCTTTTTTGGTGGTATCTCTGCTGGTTTTGGAATGAGGGCGATGGTGGCATCCTAGAATGTCTTTGGGCGTATTCCTTCTTCTTCAACCTTTTTGAAAGAGTTTCAGGAGGGTGGGCACCAATTCCTCTTTATATGTTTGATAGAATTCGCCTGTGAAGCCATCTGGTCCTGGACTTTTATTTGTAGGGAGTGATTTTATGACCTCTTCAATTTCATTTCTAGTGATCGGTCTGTTCAGTTGGTCTGCTTCTTCTTGATTTAGTTTTGGCAGGCTGTAAGATTCTAGAAAATTGTCCATTTCTTCCAGATTGTCAAACTTGTTGGCATATAGTTGTTCATAGTATTCTCTTATGGTTTTTTGTATTTCTGCTGTATCCGTTGTGATTTCTCCTTTTTCATTTCTAATTTTGGTTATTTGGGTTCTTTCTCTCCTCTTTTTAGTGAGTCTGGCCAGGGGTTTGTCCATTTTGTTTACCTTTTCAAAGAACGAGCTCTTGGTTTTATTAATTTTCTCTATTGTTTTTTGAGTCTCTATTTTATTGATTTCTTCTTTGATCTTTATAATTTCCTTCCTTCTGCTGACTTTAGGTACTTTTTTGTTCTTCTTTTTCTAATTCAGCTTAGGTGGAGGGTTAAGTTGTCCATTTGGGATCTTTCTTCTTCTTTTTGAGAAAGGCCTGTATTGCTATAAATTTCCCTCTGAGCACTGCTTTCGCAGCATCCCATAGATTTTGAGCGGTTGTGTCTTCATTGTCACTTGTTTCAAGGTATTTTATAATTTCCCTCTTGATTTCCTCCTTGACCCATTGGTTTTTTAGTAGCATGTTGTTTAGTCTCCATGCAGTAGGTTTTTTCTCTTTCCTTTTCCCATGGTTGATTTCTAATTTCATGGCATTGTGGTCAGAGAAGATACTTGAGATGATTTCTATGCTCCTAACTTTATTGAGATTAGCTTTGTGTCCCAATATTTGGTTGATTCTTGAGAACGTTTGATGTGCATTTGAGAAGAATGTGTATTCTGCTTTTTTTGGATGTAGTGTCCTGAAGATATCAATGAAGTCTACCTTTTCTATTGTTTCCTTTAGGATCTCTGTTGCTTTATTGGTTTTCTGTCTAGAGGATCTGTCCATTGATGTGAGGGGGGTATTAAGGTCTCCTACTATGATTGTATTCTCATCAATATCTCCCTTTATGTCTGTTAATATGTGTTGTATGTATCTGGGTGCTCCTGTATTTGGGGCATATATGTTGACGATAGTAACATCCTCTCCTTGGATGGATCCCTTAATTATTAAGTAGTGTCCTTCTTTGTCTTTCTTTATGTCTTTTGTTTTAAAGTCTATTTTGTCTGATATGAGTGTTGCGACTCCTGCTTTTCTGTCATGTCTATTGGCGTGAAATATTTTTCCCCACCCTTTCACTTTCAATCCATATGTATCTTTGTCCTAAGGTGAGTTTCTTGTAGGCAGCATATTGAAGGTTTTTGCCTTTTTATCCACTCAGCCACTCTGTGTCTTTTGATTGGGGCGTTCAGTCCATTGACATTTAAGGTGATAATTGATAGATGATTATTTATTGCCATTTGAACCTCCTGTTCCAGTTGATTCTATGGTTCTCCATTATTCATTTTTTTTTTTTTTTTTGTTTGGATGGTCTCCTGTTATTATCTGCTTGAGTGTATTTTTTTTCCATTTTTTTGCAAATGCAATATTTGTTTTGGCTTGTGGTTGCCCTGTTTTTTAAGTATGCTAACACCTTCCCATAATTGTGTGTTTTAGCCTGATGGTCCTGTAAGTTCAAACACTTCATTACGTATATTAAAATTAAGAAGAGAAACATACAAACAACAAACAAAAAGGGTTATTTACTTCCTAACATCCCTTGCCCACATTTTATGGTTTTGATGACTCTTTTTTAATTTTTTTCTTTTTAATTTTATTTGATTGAGGCCTGTTCATGATTAAATCTGTATGCTGGCTTATTTGAGTGACTGCTCTCTGATTGCGGTTTCCTCAGTCCTAGTTCTTCCTCCTCTTCTTTTTTTTTTTTCTTTTTTCTTCCCTTTCCTTCCTTTCTTTTTGGTTTAGAGAAGCCCTTTCAATATTTCCTTTAACCTGGGTTTTTGTGTTGCAGTATTCTTTAAGTTTTTGTTTGTTGGAAAAAATTTTTATTTCCCCTTCTATTTTAAATGATATTCTTGCTGGATAGAGTATTCTAGGTTGTATATTTTTTCTTTGAGCACTTTAAATATCTCTTGCCATTCCCTCCTGGCCTGTAGTGTTTCTGTAGAGAAGTCAGGCTGATATTCTATGGGGGTTCCTTGTGGGTAACATTCTGTTTTTCTCTTGCTGCCTTTAGGATCCTCTCTTTATCACTAACTTTTGCCATTTTTATTATGATGTGTCTTGCTGTGGGTCTATTTGGTTTCAGTTTGTTTGGGGCCCTCTGTGCTTCTTGTATCTTGAACCCAGCATCCTTTAGATCTGGGAAGTTTCCAGCGATTATTTCTTCAAATATATTTTCCATCCCCTTATCTTTTTCTACTCCTTCTGGAATTCCTATTATGCATAGATTGGCCCGCTTTATATTATCCCATAGGTCTCTTACATTGCTGTCCAGTTCTTTGATTCGGTTTTCTGTCTGTTCTTTGATTCGGTTTCTGTCCTGTTTTTGGATTTGGTTTTCTGTCTGCTGACCTGATTGAGTGATTTCCATTATTCTATCTTCCATATCACTGATTCGTTCTTCTGCATTATTCATTCTGGTTTTTACTGCCCTTAGTTCAGTTTGCATCTCTGCAAATGAATGTTCCAGTTTTTCTTGGCTCGTCCTTATATTTTCTAGTTCCTTTCTGAGGGTATCTGCATTACTGTTCATATCTTCTCTTAATTGCTTCAGTATTTTCACTATTTCTCTTTTGAACTCCAGGTCTGTCAGACTGCAGAGATCTGTTTCATTGTTGACTGTTTTAGGTGAGTTCTCCTGTTGGTTTGACTGGGGATGGTTTCTCAGCTTCTTCATCTTGCTTGTTGTTTTCTTTCTCCTGAGGGAGTTGTACTCTCCGTTATCGGGCAGTGTTTGCTTTGTCACCGCTGTGGACTATTTCCTGAGGGCTGGCGTTGTTGGTCAATCTTTTTTGAGGCAGTGTGGCTTTTCTGGAGTGTTGATGGAGCTAATAGTGTTTCTTTGAAGCAAAGGAGGGCTTCCTAAGGGCAGACAGGACTGGGAGGTCCACACCACGATGGTAGCAGATTTCACTTGGTCATGCAGAGCTTGCTCTGGTGTTTTTAGGCTGTGGGGTTCTTGCAGGGGGTTGGCGGTGTTGGGCAGCTGTTCCTCAGGAGTGCAGCACCCCCTGGGGGCTGGAGCAGCTATCTGGGTCACTGAGAACCTAAGAGGCTCTTCCCTAGGGAAGCCCAACTCAGAAGGATGGCCTGAGAATGTAGGCAGATCTTTTCACAGTCTGGCCGAGCTTGTTGCAGCTTTTCTGGGCTGCAGGGGCTCCTCTAGGGGGCTGGTGGTGCTTAGCAGCTATTCCGTGGGAGTGGGGCACCCCCTAGGGGCTTGGGCAGGTAGCAGGGCCACTGGAAACCCAAGAGGCTCCTCCCCAGGGCAGCCCGACTCAGAAAGATCGTCTGAGATTTTTTCCCGGCTTGGCCAGGCTTGTTGCAGCTTTTCTGGGCTGCAGGGTGTCCTGCCTGGAGCTGGCAGTCCTATACAGCTGAACCACTAGGGCACCCCCTGGGGGCTTGGGCGGGTAGCAGGGCCGTTGGAGACCCAAGAGGCTCCTCCCCGGGGCAGCCCGACTCAGAAAGACCGTCTGAGATCTTTTCCCGACTTGGCCGAGCTTGTTGCAGCTTTTCTGGGCTGCAGGGGGTCCTGCCTGGAGCTGGCAGTCCTATGCAGCTGATCCACTAGGGCACCCCCTGGGGGCTAGGGCGGGTAGCAGGGCCATTGGAAACCGAAGAGGCTCCTCCCCGTGGCAGCCCGACTCAGAAAGACCGTCCGAGAATTAGGCAGATCTATTCACTGCCTGGCTAGGCTTGTTCTAGCTTTTCTGGGCTGCAGGCCTTTTCTCGGGGGCTGGTGGTGTTTGGTGCTACTCTGTGGAAGTGTAGCCCCTCCAAAGGGCAAGCAGGCCTGTGCAGGGACAGCCCCTGCGGTGGTAGGCTTCAGGCAATTGTTGAGGCCAGCCCTCCTGGATGGCAGGCAGCCCCAGGTTTGGCGAGAGCGTAGGGGGTGGCGGGGGTGGGGGGAGGGGATGCACTGGAAAGCACAGCTTTCAGCTAGCTAGCGGGCCTGTAAGCTTGCTGTGGCGTGGGGGGTATTCTATGGGGACCCACCCCTTCTTCTCTCCCCTCCCCAGCATGGGTGCAGACCAGGCTCTTCTCCCAGGTTCCTTCTGATGCAGCTTTCCACTTCCCCGCCCCTAGAGTATTGCTCCCTTCCTATGCGACAGCTTTGTTTTCTAGTCTCCCAGGCAGTCTCTGCCCTGTCAAATGGTTTCTAGACCTCCCAAGCAGTTTCCGCTCTGCCCCGCCCCCCCAGCCCAGGGACTAACCTCTGGAGCCTAGGTCTCGGTGCCCAGCCCCCACCCAGGCGTCCCCCGGCCCTTTCTTGGGGACTAACCTTCGGAGGCGAGGTCTCGGTGCCCAGCCCCCACCCAGGCTTCTCAATTTTTGGTGACTGTGCCCATAGTTCAGATGGTCCGTTCGGTTCTTGATCGGCTTTTCCGTACTCCAACTTACTGCTACACTCTTCTCTGCATCTGGAGATTCCTCCGGTTCGTTTGATCTTTCCCCCATGTAGGTGACTTTCCAGGGTGCGGGATCCCTTTCTCCTCCGCAGTTCCCTTTCGGGAGCGCCGGTCCGGCTCGGATTCACCTTCTCTCACTCTCCTCTTTTCTCCCGTTCTGCCCCGTAATGTCACGAACTTCTTGCCATTATTGGAGTTTAGGTTCTTCTGCCAGCGATTGGTTGCTGTTCTGTGCGAGTCATTTATTCTGTAGATGTGCTTTTTTTGTTGTGTTTGTGGGAGCGGGTGAGCGTGTCCCTGTACTCCTCCACCATCTTGTCCTCCCAACAGGTATTTTAGATTGCTAGGGCTGCCAAAACAAAATACCATAGGCTTAGTGGCTTAAACAATACAAGTGCATTTTCTTACAAATCTAGAGTCTGAAAGTCCAAAATCAAGATGTCTATATGTCTAATTTCTCCTAAGTTCTCTCTCCCTGGCTTATAATAGCTCATTGCCTCTTCATGATGTCTTCCTATGGGCTTTTCTCTGTGCACTTCTGGTGTCTCCTTTTCCTCCTACAAGGGCATCAGTCATTGGATTAGGGCCTAAACTTTATGATCTTAGTTAACCTTAATTAACCCTTTAAAGGGCATATCTCCAAATATAAGCTCATGGGCAATTAGGGCTTCAACATATGAATTTCATGGGAACACAACGCAGTCCATAACAAAAAGAATCAGATATTTTTGTTTGTTTTATATTTCATTTCACTAAAATTTAACTAAGCGACTGGGTGGCTAAGTCGATAAATTCATTCAAGGCAAAGTTAACAAGTAACACATTTTTTAATGTATAACCTCACCCAGAAGTGTTTTCTATATAATGGAATTCTTCAAAAACTCATGTCTAATGTAAAATGTATCCGTTTTAGAACAAAATTGAGGCAGGAGGCCGCTTAAGGCAATAAAGATGCCCAAATCACACCCACCATAAAAGCAATCACCTTCATTGTTTGTTCAAAGGGCCAGCTATGCAATACTGTGCTTTTCTGGCAGAAAAGGGAATTACGGTGCATCTTTTCTATGCTTTCCTTGTTCAGTGGTATCATTACAGCTTGAACTCTGTTTGTTCACTTTGATTTGGAGAACACACAAAGTACAAACACATGGATGACAAGAGCTTGAAGGTAGATTCTCTGTGCTTCCTGTCTAGGTGTCGGGTTGCCGCATGCTCAGAGAAAGCGATTCTTGGTGAAAGAGCTGGGTGAAGGCCTGGTTAGGCAGGGGTGGAAAGATCTATGTAAGGAGATCTTGACAGGGTCTCACAAATGTTTGTAGTTTGTAGTTTGTCCCCTGGACTGCTCTTGGGGAGTTCTTGAAATTCTGGGTATCTATTCAGGGAGACCCAGAGAATCTCCCTAGTTTGTTTTGAACAAGAGCAGGACATTTCCATTGACTTACCAGTGGGGTTTCTGGCTGTGATTTTATTTGATTAAAAATCAGTATATTTTCAATCATAGGTTGTAAAACCAGATTCTTATCAATTGTGGATGAATTGAGCTAGGCAAACCCATGGATGTTGGAGGTATGTTCATAGAAGTAGCTAAGGGGACAAGCAGAAAGAGAAGGGTCCATGGATAGCCAGCCCTTCCCCTCCTCTGCCAACTTAGAACCTGTCCATCAACTAGGATCACTTAGAGCCTAGGACCACTAGGATTGCACGTCATCTCTTAAACCCTGTTCACCTACAGACTTCTTAGTGTCCAGTAAGAATCTTGCCTCCCCAGTCAGACTTCTTTTTTTTTTTTTTGGTTTAGTTCTGTTTATTTAACTTTGCCTTGATTTTGTTTTTAAACAAACCAATTTATTACTTTGATGATAAATTTCTTTTCTTTTTTTTTTTTTTGGTCATTTCTAGGGCCACTCCCGTGGCATATGGAGGTTCCCAGGCTAGGGGTCTAATCGGAGCTGTAGCCACTGGCCTACACCAGATTCACAGCAACGTGGGATCCAAGCTGCGTCTGCAACCTACACCACAGCTCACGGCAATGCCGGATCCTTAACCCACTGAGCAAGGCCAGGGATTGAACTCACAACCTCATGGTTCCTAATTGGATTCATTAACCACTGAACCACGAAGGTAACTCCGATAATAAATTTCTTAGTTTACTGATCTCATATTTCTGCAATTTTCACTTAGTGGTCATTTTCTTTTTTTATCATTTATTTATATATATATTATATATATATTTTTTCTACTGTACAGCATGGTCACCCAGTTACACTTACATGTATACATTCTTTTTTCTTACATTACATGTTCCAATGGAACAGAGTGGATAACCCAGAAATAAATCCAGACACCTTTGGTCAATTAATCTTTGACAAAGGAGGCAAGAATATAAAATGGGAAAAAGACAGTCTTTTCACTAAGTATTGTTGGGAAATGTGGACAGCTGCATGCAAATCAGTGCAAATCAATGAAACTAGAACACACCCTCACACCACTCACCAAAATAATCTCAAAATGGCTGAAAGACTTAAATATAAGACAAGACACCATCAAACTCCTAGAAGAGAACATAGGCAAAACATTCTCTGGTGTCAACCTTACAAATGTTTTTTCAGGTCAGTCTCCCAAAGCAACAAAAATTACAGCAAAAATAAAACAATGGGACCTAATCAAACTGACAAGCTTTTGCACAGCAAAGGAAACCAAACAGGCATAATTTTCTGTGAAGCAGGTCATGTGTTTCTTTTTGTAGTATCCCCATGGAGCAAAATACACCAGCTACATGGCAATCTATTCATATATCCAGTTGTTTAACGTGTATTTATCAGACATCTACAATTTGCCAGACATCCTTTTATACTCTCAGTTTACAGAGTTGAATAAAATTCCCGTGTCCCACTCTCATGAAACTTAATAGAAATCTTGGCTAATTGATATATGAGACTACCTGTGTGATGACATTGGTGATGTATTCTATATGATCTAAGGTTTTCAATTTATAGTGAAGCAATTAAACAAAGGATAGCAATGAACTAACTTCCTGGTTTTTGCACAAATCTAATTCTTGCTTCCTTTTCTTTAGCACAACTACAGGACCTCCCAGGGGCAGAAAGAATCTATCACAAGAGACCTGGAGTTATGTTGGAAAGAATTCCGACCAAAGAGATTTATGAGGCAGTATAGTCACTGCCCAGGGGAAGGGAGGGAAGCAGTAGAGCTTAAGATGTTTAAAACCTGGCTGCAAGAGAAGCAGGAAAATGCACCACGGGGAACAATTCCCTGCCAGGTTCTGAGGGATGGAAAAATGACTTAATGGCACTTTCACTGTCTTAACTTAGGTGATTTTTTTTCTAGTAAGCAGACATCTTCTATAATTCCCTTTGCAAACAGACTCATACGATATAGATGTGCCCTTCTCTAATGGGACTTATACAAACTACTATTGCAGTTGGCTCACAAGGAGTTGGAAATTTAAGATTAAATGATAAAATAGACTAGATAGGATAACCTGAAAAGTCATTTCTTTACCCAAGTCCTGGATCAAATCATGCTCAACACTAGTAGCCAAGAGATGTTGTGGGGCTTTAGACCTTTAAAGGCTAATAGTATCAAAATATCAGAAGGGAAACTACAGATTATCTATTGGAATCTTTGACATTGGATGTCAGTGGATTAAAGGGTCTCATTCAAGCATCAATGAATGGAAATATTTAGTTTGTTAGAAATGGAAGAATTGTACATATTCCAAGTTCCCTGGGCTTCTCACTCTAATCTTTCCTTCTAACATTTTATCCCTAATGTGCTTTCTTAGTTCTGACAGAATGCTCACCTTTGCTTCTAGCATTCAAGTCAATTTCCCAAATAGTGGTCCATACTTACAGCTAAGATACTCTCAGAACTTCTCAGCTAGGCTAGCCTGAGATGAAGACAAAATCCCTCCTCATTCAAAGAAAAAACAAAACTAAACAAAACAGCAAAACAACGAATATCAAAAAAATGTTCCAAAGCAAGGAGTCCAAAAATATTTATTTTTTTCTTTTGAATTACAAAAGAATGCATTGTGTGTTCCACTCTCTGGGGCTTGGAAAGAATTTCTTTACATTGTAGGCCATCTTTTTTGTTGCAGATTTACTGTGACTACTTCCTGTCTCTCTCTGCTGCCTCCAGCATAGTTGAAGCTTGATAAATATTTAGCGGATGATATGAGTAAGTTATTTTTAATGCTGGATAAACTGACTGGAAATACAAAGCAATCAGGGTGACTGTGGGTTGATCTATCAAATCTTTCAGTGAAGCCACTTTTCCATGCAATCTAAATTGTTCCCAGTAACAGAAGAAGAGAAAGCTTTTCAGCTCATTTTCTACAGCTGGCATAAACCTGACACCATATTTGGTAAAGAGGATGAATGTTTGCAAACATATATGCCTGAACACACCGACATTACAGAAAAAAACACACCTATAAATATAGCTGCAGGAATGTTAAGCAAAATTTTAGCAAATTAACGTCTATTCTATATCAAAAGAATGATACATCATGGCCAATTAAGTTTATTCCCCATATGAAAGTTTATTAGGAAAGTAATAAATATAATGTATCCTATCAAAAGTTCAAAAGAAAAGAAACAAGACATTTAATAGATGTTAACCTGCATTTCATAGAATTCAAGTATGATCTGTTATTAAAATAAACCTATTAAAGTGAAAAGAAACTTTGGAATGAATTAGGGATATGGATGCAAACTTGATTTCCAAACTGATTATGCATATCTTATTTGACTATGTGATTCTAGAGGCATTCCTGATAAATTCTGGGAGGAAATAGAGATGCTTCCTGCCACTGCCATAATTTAACAAGTTTCTGAAATTCTAACTCATGAAATAGGATAATAGAAACTTACAGATATAAATATGGTAAAGAAAGTGACAAAATACAATTCCTTACAGATTACAAGATTGTTTACTCCAAAAACTCAGTGAATTGAGTTCTGAGCTAACAATGAAATATGTATGGTTTATAGTCACAAAATAGTAAAGAACTTTAAAACTTTCCTATAGAGCAGCAATAATCACTTAGAACATAGAAAAAATGAAAAAGAATGTGTATATATATATATATATATATATATATATATATATATACGTGTGTGTGTGTGACTAGGTCACTTTGCTATACAGTAGAAGTTGATAGAACACTGTACACCAACTATAATGGAAAAAAGTAAAAAATCATTAAAAAATAAAGTTAGAAAAGTAAGTCTTAATTCTCAGGTGATGCATGTAAACTATGTAATGTAGCATTCTCTTTAACATTATAATGAAACAAATACAATTAAGTTTTAAATTTAAAAAAGAAAACAATGATTATGTATTTGCCATACATCCAAAATTTAAAATTTAAATTTAGAGTCTATAAAACTCTACCTAGATATAGCTATTCATACATCTACATGTATATATGTGTTTGTGTGTAACTGTGTATATAGGTGTTAGGGGTATGTGGATATGAAGAAATAAATACAGCAATATCCTATGACCCTGCATGGAAAGAAAAAATACTATAAAATATTTACTTTTCTGAATTAAACTAACTTTAATAAGTTTCAATAAATTGTTCAAATGTTTACTTAAAATACTATACTATATTTCTCCTAAGAAAATTAAATGATCGAAACACTCATTTTTTCAAATTTCATTTTACTGGAGTATAGTTAACTTGCAATGTTTTATTAGGTTCAGGTTACAGAAAAGTGAATTAGCCATACATATAAATATATCCATCCTTTTTTTCCCATATAGGTTATTACAAATTTTCAAGTAGCTTTTCCTGTGCTATATAATAGGTTCTCATTAATCATCTATTTTATACAGTAGAGTGTACATGTTACTCCCTGCCAGTTCTTCCCTCCCCACACTAGTTTTAAAGGTGGTAACCATAAGATAGCTTTTGAAGTCTGTGAGCTTGTTTCTGTTTTATAAATAAGTTATTTTGTATAAGTTTTTATTATGTTCCACATAGAAGTGATATCATATGATATTTGCCTTTCTCTGTCTGACTTACTGGAGAAGCTCATTCAAAAAAAAAAAAAAGAAAGAAAAGAAAAAAAGAAAGGCTTCATCAGGGGTTCCCTGTCTTGTTACATTACATAGATTTAAAAATTAAAATGGCATGGTGTCGGTGCAGAGATAGATACATCAATGAAAAAGAAAAGAAGATCTTGAAACCAGCCTCACTTCATATCAGATTTAGTATACTATGTAGAAGCTATGTCTAAAATGTAGGAATGGATTTTTTAATAAATACATGTAGAAAAAGCAAATGTAAAATATTGAATTATAATGCACATATGAAATTGAAATGAATAAAATAATTTAAATAAGAGGTTTTTAAACTTCAAATAATAAAAGAAAGAGTGAATATTTATATCTCTTTAAAGTTTGGAGGTGCTTTTTATATGACACTAATATAAAGAAGAAAAATAACAGGATACTGATAGAATTTTAGAAATAAAATTTTACATCCGCAGAGAAAAGAAAACAACTTCAGAAAGATATAAAAACTAGTAAAATATTTTCATTATGTACAACAATCACACGATTAACACTGTTGTTATATAAAGTTTGTTTTCTAAACAAGAGAATAAAGGCATATGGACTGAGTAGACCGTTCATTTAAGAGAGAAAACAGTAAACTATCTGCAGTATATAACAATTTACCTCAGAACTTGCACTTCACTTCTCTGATTTTTTTCTAAGAGAATACAGATACATCAAGCTGTGCTCACAGGTGATGTGAATTTAGGACAGCGTAGTTTGTATTAGCACACAACTAAGGGAAACATGAATTCTATCGGCAAGATCACATTAAACAAAAGATGGATCATCCTACCATGGATTAAGAATTATATTTTAGATTAAAAATAAATGATACAGAAGTTGATGATATATATTTTTAGAAAAAGTGCAGGTAATCTATATAATAATGGACCATTTTTTGGTTAAAAGTTTCATTTGTTCATATATATAACTGCTTCTTAAAGATTACTGTTAATAATATTAACAGTAGCTAAATCTCTGTGGAATTACAGATGTTCTTTTTATTTATGTGCATTATTTTATTATTTTTTGAATACGTATATTATTTATATAAATTCTATTTCTTTCTCCTTTAGAAAAAATAGCCCTGGAAAAACTGTTGAGAACAGAGAATGTTCTATTTCTTGTCAGGCTTTCTGAATCTGGTCTCTAAACCACCACCTTCCTCCTCTGATTTAATTCCTTATAACCTTTCAAAGGCTTGAACCTGACCCTGCCCCTACACTGCTCCTCACCCCCGCCCCTGTCTTTGGAATGTGTGTTCCATGCATCATCATTGCCACACTAGGAGCTGTTTCAAAGACAAAGCCTTGAAAGAGTAAGGTGTGGCTGAGGCCATCTGTACTAAATAGGTGACTGAATGCTTTTAAGGCCTCTGTATAAACTTTTCAGGTTCTGGTGGTGGGTATTGCAATCTCCTCATCTTTCAGCACCCAAGACAAGCCTCCTAGGTAAGTACTCTTGCTTTTTATTAACCCCAACTAGGAATGGTTGCCTCTTTCTTTGTTCTCTCCTTGCCTTCCATGTCTGGTGGCCAAATCATGATCCAACATGAACATTTTTCCATTGTAATTTCTTTTAAAATCAGAAGAAAAAATGCATATAATAATGATGAATAATAATATTTCATAGTAAATCCAGCCCTGATTGTCTTTATATCAGCACAGTCATAAAATATTTTGTTTTATTGAGAGAGAAGCCTTGTGACGGAAAGCACGTAGGTCCCTGAAAGTCACAGTGCAATCCTGAGAGATTCGTAGTCTGAGTAAAATGCTGAAGGCTTTGCAGTTATCTCAAGACCAATGAATGTCACTCCTTCCAGAAGGCTAAGTAAGTATTAACCCTTGGAGGACCCGAGTAATCAAGGCCTGCATGCTTTCCACTGAAGATCAGCCTCAGAATCCTTCCCTGGACTTACTGTCAGAGCCAGTAACAACCTCTGCTTCTACAGAACAAAGCAGGGTTTTCAGTTAGCCTATTGTCAGCCATTAGTTATGGAAGTTATTTTAGTATTTCTTTTTCTTTTTTTGCCTTTTTAGGGCCACACCCTCAGCACATGGATCTTCCCAGGCTAGGGGTCAAATCTGAGCTGCCGCTGCTGGCCTACACTACAGCCACAGCAACACCACAACCGAGCTGTGTCTGCAACATACACCATAGCTCATGGCAATGCTGGAGCTCCGACCCACTGAACAAGGCCAGGGATGGAACCCGCATCCTCTGCATACTAGTCAGGCCTGTTACTGCTGAGCCACAATGGGAACTCCTAGTATTTCTTAAATGTCTCCAAAATATCAGAATATGACTCTAACAAGACCAAGGATTGTTTGGTTTTGTTTTTGTTCATTGTTATTATTGTTTGGGTGATGGCTGCTTAGGCCTTCTGAGAACTTAGAGGTAAAAATATTTTTAGTTGAACAGGAGTTGAAAAAGCCAGAAGAATACATCCCTACCTAATGCAATACACATGCAGAATGGTTACATGCAAAATATTAGGTTTGACTGCTAAAGGCCAATATCAGGCAATATCTTCAAAGTTAATATTTTGAAAGTGAGAGGTGTCTAAAAGCAAAAAAAAAAAAAGCATAAATTGTTCAGTAAAGATACAAACTTTTGTCAAAAGAGGAGTGTACGTGTGTGTGTTTCTGTGTGTTTACATGCTGGGTCTCATGTAAAACGTATTTCATACTGTGGGACATGGTCAAACAAAGTTCTAAAGCCACTGCCAAAAGCCTTATCAAGGGAAGACCCCATTCAATCTCAGGACTTTGTGCTGCTCAGAGAGAGGGAAAAGGCAGGAGAGAGGTGTGGGGGAGAAGGTGGGAGAGAAAAGATAAATGGCAAATGTCAGAGCTTCTTCTGAGCACAACATTCTGTTAAAAAAAAAAAAATTAAGCCAATGCCATTTTCCTTGAGAACAAAGCCAAAGCAGACCCTGAAATGGCAGTGACATTGGTGGCCCAAGCGTCCCCTACTGCTTTCTATTAAGTCTGAAAGAAGAGGAATAAAAGCACCATGAGAGACTTCAGTTTCATTATGTTCCCTGCAGACTAAAAAGCAATGGTAAGTGGCGTCAAGGTCTTTAGAGAAATCTGAACAATCACAACAGCTCCCAGAATGTTTACTTTGAAGGAAGGAACATGTATTTTTCTCCACATGAAAACAACAACAAAAAGAGCCATCGTTCCTAAATCTGAGTGAACAGGTGATGGAGTGTAGGAAGTGGATTTGGAAGGCCTTGACTTATGTCCAGGGCCCCTGCGGAGCACTGTGTTGGTAGTGAAGCAGACACTCCCTCACCTTCTCTGCAAACACCTGCCTTGTTTCACACCAGCTCCCATGTTACACTTAAATGTTTAGAATGTGTATGTGTATGTTTTTAGTTCACCTGTTTGAAATACGTCGGTGATAATCTCTTTGGAATTCTTGTTCGTTTTTTAGTTTTTGTTTATAAGATAATGTAGTTTCCAGATTGCAAACTCCCAAAGAGATAAGACTATTTACACCTGGCTCTCTTCAGCGAATGACACTACAATGTGGGGGCTCAGGACATAGCATTGAATCAAGGAATAAGTGAATGAGAATTCAATTGAAAATCATCACAATAATTCTTGTTGTCCATATTTACTTAATGTTGGTTAGTTCTGGTTCAATTCTCTCTAGGTCTCATTTTCCTGAATAAAAAAGGGAGTGATGTTCTCTAGTCTCTGAATCCTGTAAATGTTATGAGTTGCACTGGTACCACATAGAAATACTTTTCGTCCCAGAGTTCCTGTTGTGGCTTAGTTGATTAAGAACCTGACTAGTAACCATTGAGGATGCTGGTTCAATCCCTGGCCTTGTTTGGTGGGTTAAGGATCCTCCAAACTTGCTGCAAGCTGTGGCATAGGTCATAGATGTGGCTCGGATCTGGCCTGGCTGTGGTATAGACTCTAGCTAGAGCTCCGATTCAAGCCCTAGCCTGGGAACGTCCATATGCTGCAGGTGCATTCCTAAAAAGAAAAGAAGGAAAGAATGAATGAAAGAAAGAAACAAACAAACAAACAAAATTTGTATTTCTGGTTTGTATATGACTGGGGTAGTATAAAACCTAATACATTTGAATTTGAATTTCCATAGCATTAATTCTCAAAGCCTGCCCTGTAGAGAGATTCTATTCACATTACCTGGAACACTTGTTACAGTGGGGACCAGGATCAACATTTGGCAGCCTGGAAGATGGTTAAACAAATTTGTTAATGAATGCATTAGGACACCCATTTCAGGGAATCATAAGCAGCATTGGATCTAGGGGAAGAATGACAGTGTGAGAAAGGAGAGCTTAGGTTTTAAAATGTACATGTCTGGTTCTCTGAGATATAATTAATTTATTGCTTTACACTAAAGGAACAGAGAGGTGGGCCAATGGTAGGACTAGGGGTGTATTGTCCCTAGGTCTAGTTTAATAAAGTTCTCCTGTTAATTTAAGATACTTCAATGAATTAATTCCTGAGTGTAAGGAAAGAATCAGAGGCTTTGGAGTCAGACTTGTTACTTGTATGTAACCCGTCCAGCCTCATCTATACCATCAATATTTTAACACAGGCCTTACAAGGTTATAGTGAGAATTCTATTAAACAATCTATGAAAAATGTCTCTCAAACAGTTGATGCTCCAGCTTTGGTATTTACATATATGATCTACAATCTTCATTCATTTATTTATTCACTTGGATATAGTATTAATATTAAAAATTAAAATAATATAAATTAGAACTAAAACTTAGAGCTCAACATGGTTTTATAGGCATTATATTCTTTACTCTTCATGATGCCCCAGGAGAGAGAGATATTATCATGCTCATTTTATGGACAAGGGAATTGGAACATTGATAGGTAACATAAATTTTCCAACATTATCTGAATGCACATCTCACCACTTACAATATACTGGTTTCTGGTTGGGCACAGAAATGTATAAACAGAGCTTCAATTTTTAAGATTCTTTTAGGCCAGATGCAAGGTATACACCTCTAATGAATTCAAAGTAATATTAAAAAACTTCTGAGGGTTACAAAGAGAAAACTATAAAAGTTCTGGGAAGGAAGAAGTCATTTTCAAAGATAGTAATGGGAAAGATTTCAAGAAAGAAGAACCTTTTAAATTTATCCTTGAACAATATGAGTGTCCACTATGTAGAGATGTAGGAAGGTTCGTTTAAGGAAAGGGCACAGCAAGAATAAAGTGGTAGAAATGGAAAAGCTCAGAGTGTTATGAAAGAGAAAGAAAATAAGCCCAAAGTAGGAAATGTGTAGGCAATGAGGTGAGGAAAAGTAAATGACATTTAGTAGACATCCAGTGAATATTTGTGAAAGGAATACAAAGTTAGTTCGAGGCCACTTAAGAAAATCTTGAATATCAGGCCACGGTTTGAACTTTCCTGTACAGGCATTAGGTAACTGTTTCGTATTCGGGGGTAAGAAATGGCATGCTGAGTGCATACTCCAGCTTTGAAATCAGTTTCAGAATATCCCAAAAAGTAGAGAGATAGGAGCAATGATAAATCAGGAAGCAATTGTATTATTATAGGCAAAGATAAGTTTCAGAAACTCAATCGTATCATAGATCCTGCAGAGGAAAGAATGGAAAATGATGAAAGATTTTTCTCACATTTAACATATAAATTTCTTTATATACAGAGACAAAAACACATGCTTCTCATAGGACCCAAGAATGCAAACATATTCTTCTAGGACCAATGCATAACATTTATTTTTTATTTTCCCATTAATGTTAATTGCATGCCTTTAATATCATGAATACATGCTGAGTGCCCTTTCAAATTGCATTCAAGCAATTCAAATTCTTTTTTGCTTTTTAGGGTTGCATTCGCAGCATATGGAGGTTCTCAGGCTAAGGGTTGAATCAGAGCTACAGCTGCCAGCTTACACCACAGCCACAGCAACTTGGGATCTGAGCCACATCTGTGACCCACACCACAGCTCATGGCAATGACAGATCCTTAACTCACTGACCTAGGCCAGGGATTGAACCTGCATCTTCGTGGATACTAGTCAGGTTCATTAACCGCTGAGCCACAAAGGGAACTCCTCGGCAATTCAATATTCTAAGGTCTTAAAGGAGATGCAAAGGAACTGACACAGTACAATTGACATAATTATATTTTAATATGTTTTCTTAAAGTTGCCCCCCTAGAAAATGATATATTTTGAATCCTTTAAATAAATACTTTGGGGGCTTTTGCCCTGTAAGAATACCCTGCCTAGCTAGAAAGACAATGGACTAAAAGCGTCAGACCTTAATGTCAGCTTTCTAACCTTCCCCAGTGTTTGCAAAGTGTTGGGCTATTTCTGAACCAATATTTTGGTAGTTTCCAGATGTCATCATGTTGTTCACCTTCTCTTCCCTGTTCCTGAACACCTTGTCCTGCAGCACAGATTTCTCTAGCATAGTCAGAAAATACAAAATGCATAAGTCTTGGTAATCATACAGAGGAAGGGCTCCATTTGCATACCCTTCATAATTCAATTTAATTTTTTTTGTCAAGAGTTCTGAATGCTTTGTGTTTGCTTTAATCAGAATGTTGACATTTACACTGAAGCCAATTTCTCTTTTTCTCCTCTGTGTTTTGTTTAACCACGACAAGTGACAGCAAACTGGAAAGAACAGACTTTTTAAATTGGCTCCTTGCCCAGAATGCATCATTTCTCTTGTAGCTTTCCCCCCCTTCCTATGCATTGCAAGAGGAAATGTGAAAACATACTCTTCTAACATAAGAGTGAAGTGTTAGTGCTTTTAGATAAAGATTTGTGTTGTATTTTAAAACTAGATTTCTGTACAGTTTCAAGCTATTAGCAGGAGCCTATTACTCCATGGCTTTGGGTCCTTGGAGAGATATGCTTAGTATATTTCAGTAATACAAAGCAAATATAAAACTACATATGAAAATATTTTACGGCAAGCCATCGACTGCTGAAGGCTGCAAGAAGCAATAAGCAAGCATGGTACTTGCCATTAACCCTTTCAATAATATTTTCTCTTATCTTTCCCTGTCATGCCCCAAATGATGGGCAAAAGCACCAATGTGGAGACAAACTTGCAGATATCAGGATTTCAGAAAAGCCTCAACACAGCAAACACTCTACCCTCTTTAACAGAACATGCTATTGTTGGATTTCACACTTGATATCAAGCAGTTCTATGAGAATATAGCTTATATTTGAATCAGAATTTGTCCTTATATTTGATTCAATGGTTTAAACAAAAAATAAATTCACAAATGGCTTTTATCAAACATAAGAAAAATACAGCACCAAAGAACCATTTGGTAGAAATAAAATGTTTCCCTTCATGGAATTTAATTCTGCCTCAACAAAGGGACAGCAAACAAGAAAATATTGGGTTTCAAATAAACCAGACTCTGAAATAATAGATTCCTCTTATAAAAGACAATTTGAGGAGGCACTGTACTCTTCTCATCTTCAGGCAAAAACTCCTTCAATATAGCCTGAAAAAATGTCTTCTTTCTGTGTATCAGAAATCCAATTAAATAAATGAATTTCATTTGAAGGGAATCAGAAGAAAGATCTAATGAGAGAGTGATGTATTCTTCTAGATTTTTATTTTGCTTAACTAATATAGGATCCCACCCCAGGGTCATCAAAAAAGACATTTGGGCAGAAAACCAATCACGTCAACAGTGATCTTCAAGCTCTGAATCATGTTTTGTTACTGCAAATTCGTTTTTAGTTGCTAACGAACTGTATTTTGTTAATTATAAAGGCATATAAATGAAGAGAAAAACAGAAAGTTTTATCTTAGTAAGCTACACATTTTTGTGTGCAATTATTTTCTTTTCAATTATCCGTATGGGGGATGTGAGAATTTGGTTATAATGTTTAAACATTGCATACTGCGGTTAAATATACATCCTGCTGGTCAGCAGCTGGATTTTTTTCAAAAATACTAAAAATATAAATGTACCAAATTATATCTGATCTATTCAGATGCTTTTGTGTCTCAAAATTTATCATTGCAATTTGTTAAAAATGTAAATATATCTGACAGAGGGAGGCTGTTCCTGAAAACTAAATGTGAGATTACCAAATAATTCTCTTGCAATTAGAAGCCCCTGGAAGAACAAAAGAGCACTTGGTTTCTTTAGCAAAAAAAAAAAAAAAAAAAAAAAAGTAGCACTCTCTGGAATATGCAAAAGAAGTACATTTTTGTTGGAAAAAAAAATGAATAGGGAAAAAATGCCAATGGGAGACAGACAAGAAAGTCATGGAAAGAAAAAGAAAATTATCATGAATGTTACCAGTTGCAGACATGGAAAATATTAATGCCTATGATGGAGATGGGAGGATAGAGTGACTGGCCAGAGAGAGGCCACAGTAAATTCAGAAACAGGATTTTGAAAAATTAGGTAGCTAAAGGTGGAATTTATTCTTTTCCTAGGGCTTTCATAGTAAAGTACCACAAACTGGGTGGATTGAAACAAGCCAAGGAAATTGGAATTCCTGTTATGGCTCAGAGGGTTAAGGACATGATATCTCTGTGAGGATGCAGTTTGATCCCTGGCCTTGCTCAGTAGGTTAAGGATCCCTTGTTGCCTCAAGCTGCAGCACAGGTTGCAAATGCAGCTTGGATCCAACATTGCTGTGGCTGTGGTGTGGGCCTCAGCTGCAGCTCAAATTCCACACCTGGCCTGGGAATTTCCATATGCTGCATGTGTGGCTATAAAAAGAAACACACACACACACACACAATCAGAAATATATTCTCTCACAGTTTGGAGAATAGAAGTAAAATATCAATGTGTCAGCAGGATTATGAACTCTGAAGAGAATTTGCCCCATGCCTTTCTCTTAGCTTCTGATATTCCTGGCATCCTTGGCTATAGATGCACCTCTCTAATCTCTGCCTCCACTGTCCTATGGCATTATTCCTGTGTGTCCCTGTGTCTGTGTCCATTCTCCTCTTTTTGTAGGAACATGAGTCCTATTGGGTAAGGGGCCACCATAATCGTGTAAACTTTATTACAGGTGCAAAGGCTCTATTTCCAAATAAAGTTACCTTCAGAGGTATTGGGATTAAGATTTCAACATAATTTGGGGGAGTCACAATTTAACCCATAATAAGGGGTTGATTAAAATGTTGTCATAGAAAAACATTTTATGAGATGATAATGAGGAGGAGGAGAAACAGGAGAAATAAAGTAAGTTGTGTATTTGAAATGAAAATTATCTGTCAACACAAAAGCCATACCCAAGGCTATGAAAAATATAAAGTATTCTGGGAATGGAAGTCTAGGTAATGCAAATCTGAAACATATAAAGTTGGATGAGCTATTTAATTAATTTATTTATTTTACTTACTTTTTATTTGTTTTATTTATTTTTTAATTTTTTAAAAAAAATTTTAGGGCTATAAGTGCAGCATATGGAGGTTCCTAGGCTAGGGGTCGAATCAGAGCTGTAGCTGCCAGCCAGTGCCACAGCCAGAGCAACACCAATTCTGAGCCATGTCTGTGACCTACACCACAGTTCATAGCAACACCAGATCCTTAACCCACTGAGTGAGGCCGGGGATCAAACCTGCATCCTCATGGGTGCTAGTCAGATTCAGTTCTGTTGAGCCACAATGGGAGCACCAATGGATGAACAATTTTTTAAAAAAATGCTTGAAATCATATGACTGCTTAAGGAAATGAAGAGATATGGATTTAAGATCTGACAGAAGAGAAAAAGCCAGATAGGTGAGATTGACATTTGAGGCTACCAATTCTAGAAGACAAACTAGAAGGCCGAGAGGATTAAAAATACAAATTAGTTTATGAAAGATGCATAAAGCTAAGGACTTTCATTTGGAGACCCAAAACATACAACCTAGGAACAGGAAACAAATAGAATCGCATTTGTGGGAATTAGAGCTCTTGACGCCTGGTTAGATTAAGGTACTATTCTACTAGGAACTTTATCTTTAAATCCATAGGCATAACATTCCAACACTCAGTGGAAAGTATCCAGGTAGAAAAAAGTGCCAGAAATTGTGATTGAAAAATAAGAGAAACACAATATAAGGAGCATAAATGATCAATACAATGGAGTTACAACATATAAACTTTAAAATGGTTAAACATACCAGGTACAAATAAATAAAAGATGAAGAATTTAGGCAGACAATAGGGAAACTATCAAAAGAAAGCTACATTTTAATTAAAAGAAATTAAAACAAAATGAAATACTCTATAGATGGAAGAAAGAATAAAGAACTGGAAAAAAAGAAGATACTCAAAAAGATACCATAGTATGGGATATCTTTATAAAAAAATACAAAAAATGTTAAAGAGATAGAAAATATAGCAAAAAAAATTAACAAACTGGGAGCCTCTTTTTCTTTAACTGCTTTAACTAGGAGCCTCTGCTGTTTTTACTGTTTTTGTTTTATTTTATTTATTTATTTATTTATTTTTTGCTGAGTCATGCAGTGGCTTAATGAGGAATCTCACTTTTCAGACCAGAGGTTGAACCCAGGCCACAGCATTGAAAGTGCCAATTCCTAACCACTAGACCACCAGGGAACTCCTGGCATAGCTTTTAAATGATAATGTGTTACATATTGCATCATGTGTCTAACTAATCAGAGTTTACTTATGTCATCTTACAAATTAGAGTGAAGTATATAAATCTTAACTCCCTGTGTGTTCCTTTATGCACCCCCTTTTATAGTTATCTTAAATATGTCCTCTACATATATTTAGAACCTCATTGGACAGTGTTACAATAGTTACTTTAACTGTAAACAAAATTTAGAAAACTCAAGAGGAATAGGAAATCCCATTGGATTTACCCATAGTTTTGCTTACAGTATTCTGGTTTTGTTCCAATATTCTGTTTCCTTCTTTTATAATTTTCTTTCCTTTTGAGAAGATCCTTTAGTTATTCCTTTAGAAAAGATTTTCTTGTGATCAGCTGTCTTTATTTTCATTTATCTGAGAATATTTTGAATTTTTCTTAATTCCTGAAGGACATTTCAGTGGATATAGGATTTTGAGTTTACAAATCTTTTATTTTGGGATTTGTTTACTCTTGTGTCTTTTGTCTATGGGATTATACTGAGATTTACTGAGCTTTTTCAATCTGGAAATTCATGTGTCTTGCCAAATTTGTGAAAATTCTAGCCATTATTTCTTCAAATGGTTTTTCAGCTATACCCTATTTCTCCACCATTTCCAGAACTTTTGTGATACGAATGTTACACATTTTTTTTGTAATCACACAGATCTTGGAGTCTCTGTTTATTTTTTCCAATATACTTTATTTCTGTGTTCTGATTAAGTAATTCTGTTGTTCTAGTCTCCCATTTAATTATTGCTCCTCTCTTTCATTCCAGTATGAAGTCCATCCAAATAAACTGAGCTTATTTGTATTTTTAAGTTTTAAAATTTCCACTTGCTTCTTCATTCTACCTCCTGTTTATTTGCTGGCAATGTCTATTTCTTTATTGAGATTTCTACTTTCATCTGTTTCAAGTGTGTTTGAAATTGCTGAACATTTTTTAATGATGGCTACTTTATAGAATTCCCTGGTGACCTGGAGAGTTGAGGATCTGGTGTTGTCACTGCAGCAGCTTGGTTCACTGCTGTGGCATGGGGTCCTTCTGTGGCCCAGGAATTTTTGCATGCTGTGGGCACAGGCGAAAAAAAAAATGGTTACTTTAATATTTGTATTCTAATATATCTGTTAGTGTTGTATTCATTCATTCATGTGAGATCTTCCTCATTTTGGTATAAATAGTGAGTTTTGACTAAAATTTAGACTCCGTTATGTTAAGGGACTACTTAATCTTTTTTAAATCTTTTAGTTTTATCCAGCTTCTTTTTTCTTTTTTAACACCAGCAGAACACCTTGTCACTCCAATATGGAGGTTAAATTAAGATTCCCCACTCAGCCTAACTTGACACACCTGAGGGAGAGGGCGCCTCATTACTGACTGCTGGGCAGCTGGGAGGTTCAATCCCCCATGTGGTCTTTGCTGATAATGCAGTTAGAGGCAGGGTCTTTCTACTCCTCAGCGAAGATGAATTTCTGAACTCCCTGACAGGCCTTATTTGACCTCATCCCCTCATGGAAGGAAATGGGCACATTATTAACGCTGACTGGAGGTGAAATCCAGGCTTCTCATGGGGTCTCCAAGAACCTTTTGGCAAGGGCGTCATTATTAGCCAGTGGAGATAAAAATTCAAATGTTGTCTCTGACACCAACATAGTTGAAGTTTTGGGTTGCCTCGTTACAGACTCATGAGATTGGAAATGTAGGTTTCCCACTCAGCCTTTGCTGATCTGGGTGAGGGTTTGCTAACAGTTTTTTTCTGTAGTATTTGACTGGACTGGAGTGATTACTGTCTAAGAGGTGTTTTTTTTTTTTTTTTCCTTCTCATTAGGCTTCCCTTTTCCCTGCCTCCCTTTTGTGACTAGAGAGGGCATGCTTTTGTTGGAACTTTTGTTTGTTTTATTGGCATTTGTTTGTGTTTCTGATTTATTAGCCTCTTTTCAGCTCTAAGTTTGGGAGACATGAGGCAAAATAGAAAACTCAGGGAACTCACTACTTCATTGTTACGCAAGTCTGAAATTTCTTAGTCTTTCTGTCTTATTCACTCCATATTTCAGAGTCATCTTATGTTTTGTGTACTTAAAATGCCCACAGTTATTAAGTATATTTGGTAGGAATAAGATGGGAAAGTATGCTTACTCCATCTACTCAGTCTTCTGAAAATATAAATTCTTCTAGCCTTATTTTATTCCTTCCACAAATAAACCAAACATTCTTATGTTATGGATTCCTATTTATTAGTTTCTGTGCCTGAGACTCTCTTTTTTACATATTTATAGGGATAACCTTGTATCTCAGCTTAAATATTACCTTTTTGGACGACCATGTCAGACAACCAATCTAATTTTCTTCACTACAATGTCATTCCTTTCTGCATTGCATTGTTTAAGTTTTTTCATAGTGATTGACCTGATAATTTCTTGCCAAATCTCTCTCTCTCTCTTTTAATTCTGTGCCTATTTCTTGTCTCTGGAATATAACACTCATGAAAACAGAAACCTGATCTATCTTGGTATCTACTATCTCTACATATTTACAGAATAATCTCTAGTACTAGAGTAAGCATTCAAAAATCATTTTATCAAAAAGACAACTTACAGAATGGGAGAAAATACTTTCAAATGATGCAACTGACAAGGGCTTAATTGCTAAAGTATACAAACAACTTATACAACTCAACAGCAAAAAAGCCAACAACCCAATGGAAAAATGGGCAAAGGATCTGGGTAGACATTTCTCTAAGGAAGACATACAGATGGCCAACAAGCACATGAAAGAAATGCTCAACATCCTTTATTATTACAGAAATGCAAATCAAAACTACCATGAGATACCACCTCACACCAGTCAGAATGGCCATCATTAATATGTTCACAAGGAACAAATAAATGCACAGCAGAAAATTGATAGAACACTGTAAACCAGCTACAATGGAAAAAGTAAAAATCATTAAATAAATGTCAAAAAAATTTTATTAATAATGCCATTTGCAGCAACCATGGTGGAACTAGAGACACTCATATTAAGTGAAGTAAGTCAGAAAGAGAAGGACAAATACCATATTATATCACTTATGTCTGGAATCTTATATGGCACAGATTAATCTACAGAAAAGAAACAAACTCATGGAGAACAGACTTGTGGTTGCCAAGGGGGACGGAGTTAGCTGGACTGGGAATTTGGGGTTAGTAGATGCAAACAACTGCATTTGGAGTGGATAAGCAATGAGATCCTGCAGTATAGCACAGGGAACTATCTATCTAGTCACTTATGATGGAGGATAATGTAAGAAAAAGAATGTGTGTGTATATATATGTATCTGTATGACTGGGTCTCTATTGTACAGCAGAAATTGACAGAACGTTGTAGATCAACTATAAAAAATAAAAGTATTTAAAAGTATCTTAAAAATTGTTTTGTTTGAATAAATAGCAAAAGTGTTTTTATCTTACATTTTCCTGATTTACTCCCTCAATACCCAGGATAAGACAAGTATTTCATCATATTGATAATAGGAGCTCCTCTTTGTCTTTCTTCATAATCCAAAGCTACTGGCAAGCAGGAGCAAATGCCTGAGTGATAGGCTTATGGTCTTGTGGTTACATCCCGAGGATAATTAACTCTCTTAGGCCAGCTGTGACCCCCGATGGGAGTCAGCATGTGCCCAACATGATGATAGGTTTGGCCCCAAATGAAGCCACTACACTTGAGGTACTGTAGTGACTTCTGATATTTTAATGGACCTTAGGCCCTGCCAAATATGAAAACGAAGGCAGAATTTAGGGACCAGCTGATTCCTAGAGAGCCTTGCAGACAATTTGATAATTTTAGAGAGAGAACAGTTCCTTAGGTCCCTCTTGCTAGTTTGAATGATTCCCAGCTGTGATAATATAATTCTTTCACATTTCCTTGCATTTTCTGGCATATTTCTTCATGTCTGGGTTCAACAAATAGAAGCTGAGTGTCTCTGTTTTAGGCTTTTCTCACCTTCTAGAATGCAAATACCTTAGGGAATGGGAACAGCTGGTCAGTCATTTTGATCTTAATGTAATGAGTTTATTAGAGCAAGACTGGATAAGGAATTCTGATGCATTGCCTACTACCTTCCAACCATGGCTGTCTTTTGAAGCTTGCCAGTACTGGAAAATTTCCCCACAGCATATATACAGCAATGCAATATCTCTAGCACATGCAGATGGAAGGCAGAGCAAGGAAAATGAGTAACTGGATCTCAGAAGAAACCACCACTAGGGAAAATTAAGTTATTGGGAGAAGATATAGCAACTCCCAATTTTAATTTCATTGGATCTCACATAATAGTATCTCCAATGAAAATCCTGCTTAAAGTCCTATCATTTCAGATAGCAGAACCCTATCATATAAATATTACATTAAATGTTATAAGGAAAATAAAATTGGAGAATGTAATTGGGAATGACATAATAAGAGAGGAAATTAAGTTGCTTAGACTGGAATGGCCAACCAAAGGGTAACATCTGAGCTGATATTCAAGTCTGTTCCTACCAAAATGTGGGAAGAGAAAATAGCAAATAAAAATCTTTAACATAGAAACTGGTTTAATTTCTTTGAGGCGTAAAAAAGAAAGACAAGCATATTGACTGCAGGATTTTTGAGAATTTTATTATCTTTAAACTATATTTTCCAAAAATAATAAGTTCAAATGAATATTTGGAGGGATAAGAGATTAGAATTAATAGAGGATTAAAATCATCATTATAAGAAGCTCCAGTTTGGGTTTTTGTAAATCTCATTTCTGACATGATTATTATAAATTTCTGTGCTTAAAAATAATTATTTATCAAATAATTCTTGAACAAAAATCCAAAATGATAGCTGAGTTCAGGAACCATTCTACGACTTACTGGCTCTAGACGTTTAAAATAGAGTGTAGATCTCAGTTTCAATCAATAAAAATGGACAAACTCAATTTTTGTGGGGAGACATTACCAATAAAATAATCCTGATTTAAAATTAACACTTCTTCTTACATTTTTAAAATTTATTATAGTTGATTTATAATGTTCTGTCAATTTCTGGTATATAGCAAATAACCGAGTTTATATATATATATATACCCACACACATTCTTTTTCGCACATTATCCTACATCATGTTCTATCACAAGTAATTAGATACAGTCCCTGTGATATACCCATGACATTTTTCACAGAACTAGAACAAAAAATCCAAAAATGTACATGGAACCACGAAAAACCCAGAATTGCCAAAGTAATTCTGAGGAACAAAAACCAAGTAGGAGGTATAACTCTCCCAGACTTCTGACAATATTACAAAGCTATAGTTATCAAGAGAGTGTTGTATTGGTACAAAAACAGACATACAGACCAATGTAACAGAATAGAGAACCCAGATATAAACCCAGACACTTATTATCAATTAATCTTTGACAAAGAGGCAAGAATAGAAAATGGGAAAAAGACAGTCTCTTCAGCAAGTGGTTCTGGGAAAATTGTACAGCCACATGTAAATCAATGAAGCTGGAACACACCCTCATACCATGCACAAAAACAAACTAAAAATGCCTTTCTTCTTAAGTCTTATTTCCTTGAAAGATGAATAGCTAAATTCTTCTCATCATCCCCTTAACCTTGGACTTTATCACAGTTACAAACCAGAGATGACTTTCAATACTTCAGCAGTATAGAAAAAAACTTGCCTCCAAGCCTTTTGAAGGGGCACCAACATATAAATGTGTTCAGCACTTGAGTTTATGAGGAAGGAGATAAGATAACTATGTGAAAAATTCTCAGTAACCAATTGACAGATGACCACTGAAATATTTAGCATCTCTCTCCATTTGCCTAATATGGAGGAGACCATGAGTAGGTAAAATCCTAAATGTCATTTGTCTGACTGTCTAATGGATCTTTTCCATATCAATTGAATAGTGAAGTTCAAAAAATGACAACTGCTGCATAGACAGAAACGTACTTCTTCAAATACTATTATTATAAGATTTATTTTAGGAATTGGAAAGTAACATGCAAATATTCAGGTTTCTCTCCCATCTCCCTTTCTACCAGACAGTATGAGTGAAAAGATCACTTCAGCCTGAGCCTCAAGAAGCCCAAACACCTTGTAGGTTATACTATGGGGTATAAAAATAGGATACCCAGCAGACTTCTCAGAGGAAGTGCAAGGAACAGCCTCTCCAACCAGTTGTCACATCCTGGGGCCTGTGGTAGTTATAAGGAGCCAGCAGGGAGAACACAGAGATTGGAGACCAGGGACATGACTCAAAATTCATGGATTACAGAAGAATAGAGAAACCTACGCTAGGCAGTCATTCCTTGTTTGGAGTTTCGAAAAGATGCACTAGGTAGGTTATAACATACAATATCAGAGACAAACTAGTATTGTTTCTTTTCTCATCCCAGCTTTTCTCTATCACTCCATTCAGACATAACATATTCTGAGAGGTTGCCAGAAATGACAGGAACAGGAAGGGTTATTTACAGTGAAGACATTCAGTCAGCATCAGGTTCTAAAATAGCAGAAGTATTTCCTTCATGCAGTAGTCCTGTCACAAAGGACTTGGATCCCTGAAGAGAGAGTAGAGTGTTATAGAATGTAAATTCCTAGGTTGGGGGTATGCAATGCAACGTCTTGAGCAAATCCTGTTATAAGGTTCAGTAGACATTAAATCAAGAGCTGCCATGTTTGGTAGGATGAAAGAAAAGATACTGTCTCCTCAAACTGTGGGCTTCTGCATAGGAGCATGGGAGTTACTGCATGCAGAAGAAGGAGAAACCTGTGGATATTGCTGCACAGGGGAAGCCTTCCATCATGCAAAACTCTGGTTCAGACTGGCTCAAAGTCCCAACCTTCCAATCTTCCTTGGTTTTTCTGGGGACCAGCCCCTATCTTTAATAATCTCATCTCTTAGCATAAACTCAAGTGTGATCTAAGGGGTTCAGATATAGCAAAGACACTTTTATCACTAAATAAATGCCAAGAATTTAGAGTCCTCCTCCCTGGAACCAGCAACAAAGGCCAAATTCTTTAATGATTTGAAAGAAAAGGTCATAAATTCCTAGATCTTTTGATTACCATACACACTTCCAGATCAGGAATTAGGAGAAAACATTGGTCTACATTATAGTTTTACTAAGAAGTTAATAATAAAAACAGATACTTGGCCATACAACAGAAATTGAAGAAACATTGTAAATCAACTAAAATTAAAAAAGAACGTAAATATTAGTTTTTTTTTGAAGGATTTAAATCTTATACATTTTACCCTGTAAGGTCCCATATTGCCTTGGTTTTGCAAAGTTATACCTCCATTCCTATTGCATTGGAATTATTTGAATAACACCCTATTATTTGTGCTGACTTCCTTTTTGTTCCAATTGTGTGTTCACATTTCATAAGTGTTTCTTTATATTTTCCCAATCTTCTAAATTTAGTGGAGTAGCGTAGATAAATAAAGTTTTATGGTATGTTTATTGTCTAAAGTCATATGGGTGGTGAATAGTAAATTTGGGCTATACATTATTAAAAGTTCAGGATTTGTTTCCTAAAAAACTTGGGTTTGCCTTTCAGTTTCATGACTTCACGGCAAGTTTATGTAGTCTTCTATACTGCAACACCTATCTTTTTTAAGGAAGGGGACATTTTCCCCTCCTCCCTTCTTGAGGTTTTGTGGTTGGACTAACAATAAAATTGACATAAGACAAATTAACAGGAAAAAAAGAAATAAATTTAATTTGTTCAGAGAGGTCTCAGAAACGGGACCTAAGAAGTGGCCAAAACAGGCAACCTTTGTATTTTTAGAGAAAGAAACAATAAATTTGGAAGGAATTTATATAATAAAGAAACAGATTTTGGATGTTTAATTAGTGAAGCAGCTAAACAGAGTTTGGGCTTGGGATAATAAAGAAGTAAAATAACAAGATTAGTTTATAGAGGTTTCCCAGCCCCAAATTTCCTAATTCTGGTGATAAGGGTGTCCTACCTCCAGATACAGTAAGTGAATCTTTTACAGATTTTATTTCCTGCTTTTAGAGAGATATGGAAGAGGGTCAGAGTGCCCTTCTTACACTGGTCATTTCTTAAGTAACATTATTTCAAAATAATCAGTATACCATTAAGGTATATTTTGGGGTACCCTGCCCTGGGCCAAATATCTTGAAAATGGGACACAGTAATATACCCAACTTTTCTTAAATTGCCATTAAAATTTCTGTGATAGTTTGTCAAGCATATTGAACATTTTGTATGGGGCTTGGCACAAAATAAACCTTCAGTAAGTACTACAAAGTAGCTAAAAAGCACTGGTATTTAATAAAACCCACAGCAATTGATATCTAAAAATCTTCCCACTGTCTTTAAAAGAAAAAAATGATTTTAATATTGAGGAATGGCTGGGCTGATAAGTTCTCGTTATATTTCCATCTTTAAAAAAGAACAGAAATGTAAGAATCTTCCTTGTTTTACTCCACAATTTCTCTACCCTGGCATTATGTTAGAGAAAAGAATCAGAGAATGTGTTTGTGTATGTGTATGTGTGTGTGTGTGTCCATGCACCAGACACCAGATTTGCTGAATAAGACAACTCAAATATGTCTAGGATGAAACTTTTCTAGTCTTATAATTTTCAGTTTATGGCACTTCTTCACAAAAACTATTTCCAAATTCTTACAAGCTGTAGTGAAGTCCTACAACCTTATATTTTGTCTTCCTCCTTCAAGTGCTTTCTACACCTGATCACCCAACTTGGGATTTTCCTTTTGAAGAATCTTATAAACCTTTGTTCTCTATCCTGCTAGTCATATACACATTTTCTTGACATCACTTAACCTTTGTTTCTGTAAATGTGTTTTCAAATATCTTTGAGGAAATGTTTGGCCTGGAGCCAATAAATGCAGATCCTTTGAAATAATTGGAAAATTAATCAGAATATTTATGAACACAATAATTCCTTTCAAAAAGGCACTAACAACTATTTTAAGTAAAGAATACGAGAAAAAAAAGAATGAATTATTTTTAATTCAGTGAGAAATTCTTATCTTGACATAAAACTTAAAACCCCATAAGGCAGAAATAAATTTGAAGATATGAAAATTAGGGGAAAAAGCATCATGGTGACAAATACAATTAGCAAATCAAAGATTAGAAAAAATACAGCATAAAATATTCAATCACAAAAAAATGTAATTTCTTAGTCAATGAGCAAAAGACCCGTAAAAATGGGTAAAAATATTTATAAATAAAGGTAAGTGACTTAAATTTTGAAATAATATTAAACACGACTCATAATAGAGAAATGCAAATTCTAACAACTTTGACATACCGTAAAAAACCATCATGAGACACTACATTGGTGAAGGTGTGAAGGAATTCTCATGCACTTCTTGTGAGAGGGTAAGTTGGCACTGAGTGTTTGGAGAGAAATTTGGCTATAACTGTCAAAATTACAAATATACTTACTCTTTGATGCACCACATCCACTGCTGAGAGTGTATTCGGTAGATATTTGTTAAGTAATTATTTGAAATTTGCTTGCAATTTTAAAAGGTTGTAAAAAGATGCAACAACTTCAATGTTCATCAACAGGCAACAAATTTTTTAAAAATAGGTAGACATATACATACATACATACCTACTAGGGAATACTATGTAGCAGTTAAAATGGAAAACCAGAAAGTCTTTCTTTACTGATGAGGATGTTCTCTAAGATACCATGTTAAATGAAGAAAGGTGCAGAAGTGTGTGTAAAATATAGTCTACTATTTCTGTGTAGCAAAGTAGCTAACAGAAGATATTTATACATATTTTCATGTAACTTACTTCTTATGTAACTATGCATGTTTCATGTTAGTTAGTTCATGGTTAGTTCATGGTTCTTCTTCATCTCTAGAAGAAAGGCCAGTGACCTAATATTGCAAGTTTTTGTGGGGAAAGGAAGTCGTGTTTTGTATATGAGTTCATATGAAGACTCTTCACCATGCTTCTATTTGTACCATTTAACTTTTGAGCCATATTAATCTCAGTATTTTATTTTTATTTTTAAAATAAACAACAGGAGTTTTCACTCTGACACAGTGGATTAAGAATCTGACTGAAGCAGCCCCTGGTCACTGTGGAGGCCTGGATTTGATCCCTGGCTTGGTTCACTGGCTTAAAGGATCCAGCATTGCCACAGTTGCATCATTAAGTCAGAGCTGCAGCTTAGATTCAGTCCCTGGCCCAGGAACTTCCATAAGTCAAATAATAAAATAAAAAAACAATAAAGATGTCTGCAGTTGTTGTTTTTGATATTTGTATCAGTTAAAAATAATCTACTCTATGATTCTCATGAATATTCTGAAGAATGAATAAAACACTAAACACAAAGATTAAGCAAAAGAAAACCTAAATCAGACTTAAAATATAATACTTAAAGAGGTAGTGGAAATAAATATTTATGAAAAGGTTATCTAGATTAAAATAAGAATTCTTCCAACCCACCTTCTCTGGAGCACAGCCCCCCTCTGCATACTGAAGAGTCCAGGTCAACTACTCCGTATCATCCAGGAGGCAGTTCTAGGACTAGTTAGGACCTTGTGCCTGAGTATCTCTTCATTAGCCAGGTGACCTTGAGGAATTTATTGGGTTTTCCTATTTTTTCTCTTTAGATTCAGAATGGGAATATTTCATATGAAGAATTTCAACAAGAAAAAAAATCACATACCATTTGAACAAAGACCTCTTCCTCATTTCCTTGTTTCTTAAGGTGTGGGGGTAGGGGGGATTTTATCCCTTAGGATAACAGGCTAGAACTCTCTATAACACTTCATTCATTCCTCACTAATGTATGTGTCCATTATAACCATCTTTATCCTTCCTGGGAACAAAAGGGCTGGGGAAATAATGTGCATAAATCCTGTCACAGGTACACAGAGAGCTAGAGTTTTCCCCTTACTCTCCTTGTAAACAACTGAGCAATGCCAATGACACTGTCCCCATCATATGATGCTTTTCATTTCTCAGGTACCATATACAGGAGAATCAGGTTTAGTCTGCTGGGGCTTCACTTACGGCTTGTAAATAATCAATTAAATATTTTCCATTCTTTTAACTTCATGGAGGAGTAATTGGAAATAATTAAGTATAATTACTTATATTTGAATGTAAATTTAGACATCTCTGACTCTGGTGATGGTGTTAAGGATATAATGAAACAATGGCAGAGAATGTTCACTGGTGAGTACTCTAAACAGCAGGACTTTTGGAGGGAACACAGGGTATAGGACCAGGCAGGAGGAAAAGTTGAGCTGCATACAATAAAACCAGAGCCCTAAACTGATTCTGTGTCTGGGACTGGCCCTGAAGAGTTCTCCCAAATTAGTGCAAAGGGACCAAAAATTCATCCCTCTCAGAATTTAACTGTTATTACAGATAATGATAGGAGATCTGGCCCCTAGAAAGGGGTATGATCTTGGATAGAGTTATTCTCTTCAACCAAAAGCCAGTTTTGGAAAAAACAGGCAAGACTGAGAACTGCCTACATTAATCCTCCCCAGCACGTGGGAGAATTAGTGCTTTAGTCTTGACGGTGGGCATCTGGTCAATTATTATAGAAGCCAGTACAAATGGGGGATGATCAGGATAAGAATGAAATTTTACTCATAAACTGCTACATACACATTTTTTTTCCCCAGATTAATTGGCTTTCTCTAAGAATAATGTGGATGGTAGGACCCATTGTATCTGTTTTTGGAAACAACATCATGTGACTGCTTTGAGTTATTCCAATAGCCACTTCCAGGATTTCTTCAGAATCTGATAGAGGAGGATTTGTGTTTGGCACGGGTAATAACCTATATTCCTGGCACAAGTCTTCATCCCATCAAACACACACCTGAGAACTCAAATAGCTCACAGTTGGAACTGCCTGCAATCTTACTTATGATAACAAAATGGAAAGGTTCAAGCCAGGAAAATTTTAAAAAGACATACGGCATGACAGATGATACCTCACACTAAGAAATCCAAGGACAAGTTAATCCACCCTTTCCTGAGAGCATGCAGATATGCAAAAAAAAAAAAAAAAGACTATGTACAAATTACAGTTGATCATAGAATCAGTAGGCTTAGCTAAGACAAAGTTCTGTGCTTTTCCAGGTACTCTCTTATTATATTTGGTGTGTGTTTTGGAGAAAAAGTGTAGAACATGTAGCTATTTCCTCTAAGTACTAGCTCTAATCCCATTCCCTGCAATATCTCCAGATATTACCTTACAGTTCCACCGAGGCAACTCACCAAAAAGTCCCCATGCAAACTGGATGGTTGATAACCTCTGGATATTCTGCAGTTTCACAGCAGGGTGTAGACTTGGCCCCACTATAATCCTTTTCATTTACCTTTCTTATTTGCACCTCAATATTCCAGCATAGTGACTAGTATGCTTTGAGTGGATGGTTAAATGACTGAATAAATGGGCAAAAATAATAAATACTTTTTAAAAATTAGGCCACTTCCTACCAGAAATTAACAGGAATGGAATTCTAAAGAAAATAACTTTCTGAATAAGATTATGGAGAGCAACAAAGGGTACTGATGCTCCTGGGAACTAATAATGCAAGAAGCCACTACCATCCCTCAGGCTGAAGGGCAAGAAAGAGAGTTACCAGACAGGATAGAGAAACCCTTGTCAGACCACGATGACAAAACAAAGAGGGAAAAGAGAAGACATGTCTTGGTATTTTCTCCTTTCCTTTTATCTGTTGCTGGTAACTTCCAATGGCCAAACCCAGGTAGAAACCAGAAGGCAAGAGGGATACACCAATTGTAATCTTTAAAGAGTTGTGCCAAGAGTCCTAGTAGACAGAGAAGGATATTGCAAATAAGGAATATAAATGTAGAACAACAGCACAAAAGATATTGGTACAATTTTTATGGAGGGGAACATTTCATGCAGGCATAAGACCCTAGAGAGAGGGGAGCACTCATCAAGAGAAGAAGAGAAAAAAACAAAGAAATAAACAAAAACCAAAAAAATATTTAAATCTTTCAACCATTTTGAGTTTATTTTGGTGCATGGTGTGAGGGTGTGTTCTAGTTTCATTGATTTGCATGCAGTTGTCCATGTTTCCCCAAAAGAATTGCTGAAAAGGCTGTCTTTTTTCCCATTTTATGTTCTTGCATCATTTGTCAAAGATTAATTGACCATAGGTGTCTGGGTTTATTTCTGAGTTCTCTATTCTGTTCCTTTGGTCTGTCTGTTTTGGTAAAAGTACCACACTGTCTTGATGACTGTGGCTTTGTAATAGTGCCTGATGTCTGGGATATGGGTGCCCCCTGCTTGGATTTTGTTCTTCAGAATTGCTTTGGCAATTCTGGGTCTCTTGCAGTTCCATATAAATGTTTGGATTGTTGCTCTAGTTTGGTGAAAAATATCATGGGTAATTTGATAGGGATTGCATTGAATCTATAGATTGCCTCGGATTGTATGGCCGTTTTTACAATTTTAATTTTTCCAACCCAGGAGCATGGAATATCTATCCATTTATTTACACCTTCTTTAATTTCCTTGATTCATGTTTTATAGTTCTTGGCATACAAGTCCTTTACCTCCTTGGTCAGGTATATTCCCAAGTATTTGATTTTTTGGGGTACAATTTTAAAAGGTATTGTATTTTTGTATTCCTTTTCTAATTTTTTTTTAGCATACAGAAATGCAACTGATTTCTGAATGTTAATCTTATCCCCTGCTACTTTGTTGAATTTGTTGATCAGTTCAAGTAGTTTTTGGGTTGAGTCCTTAGGGTTTCCTGTATATAGTATCATGTCATCTGCATACAGTGACAGTTTTACCTCTTCTCTTCCAATTTGGATGCCTTTTATTTCTTTTGTTTGTCTAATTGCTGTGGCTAGGACTTCCAGAACTATATTGAATAACAGTGGTGAAAATGGGCATACTTGTCTTCTTGCAGGTTTTAGTGGGAAGGCTTTCAGCTTTTCTCCATTGAGTATTATATGTGCTGTGGGTTTGTCATAAGTGGCTTTGATTATGTTAGGGTATGTTCCCTCTATACCCACTTTGGTAAGAGTTTTTTATCATGAATGGATGTTGGATTTTTGTCAAATGCTTTCTCTGTGTCTATTGAGATGATCATGTGGTTTTTGACTTTTCTTTTGTTCATGTGGTATATGATGTTGATTGATTTGCATATGTTGCATATGTTGCATATGTTGAACCCTTGTGAACCTGGAATGAATCCCACCTGGTTGTTGTGTATGATCTTATTGATATGTTGTATTTGGTAGACTAGAATTTTGGGGGGGAATTTTTGCATTTAAATTCATCAAAGATATTGGTCAATAGTTTTCTTTTTTGGTGGTATCTTTGTCTGGTTTTGGAATTAGAGTGATGGTGGGAAGAGAACATAGGAAAAACATTCTCTGACATCAACATTACAAACATTTGCTCAGGTCACTCTCCCAAAGCGGCAGAAATAAAAGCAAAAATAAACCAATGGGACCTGATCAAACTGAAAAGCTTTTACACAGGAAAGAAAACCGAAAAGAAGACAAAAATACAACTTACAGAATGGGAGAAAATACTTAAATGATGCAACTGACAAGGGCTTAATTGGTAAAATATACAAACAACTTACATAACTCAACAGTGAAAAATTCAACAACCCAATTGAAAAATGGCCAAAATAACTGAATAGATATTTCTGTAAAGAAGTTAGACAGATGGCCAACAAGCCCTTGAAACAATACTAAACATAACTCATTATAGGAGAAATGCACATCAAAACTACCATGAGATACCACCTCATACCAGTAAGAATGGCCATCAATAATAAGTCCACAAATAACAAATGCTGGAGAGGGTGTGGAGAAAAGGGAACGCTCCTGTACTGTTGGTGGGAATGTAAGCTGGTACAACCACTATGGAGAACAGTATAGAGGTATCTTAGAAAACAATACATAGAACTACTATATGACCCAGCAATCCCACTCTTGGGCATATATCCAGACAAAACTTTCCTGAAAAAAGTCACATGCTCCCTCATGTTCATTGCAGCACAATTCACCATAGACAAGGCATGGAAACAACTCAAATGTCCATGGACAGATGATTGGTTTAGGAAGATGTGGTATATGTACACAATGGAATACTACTCAGCCATAAAAAAAGAACAAAATAATGCCATTTGCAGCAATATGGATGGAAGTAGAGACTCTCATCCTGAGTAAAGTAAGTCAGAAAGAGAAAGACAAATACTGTATGATAGGACATATCTGGGATCTAGTATACTTCACAAAGGAAACTTGCCACAGAAAAGAAAATCATGGACTTGGAGAATAGACCTGTGGTTGCCAAGGGAAAAGGGGGGACAGTGGGAGTGACTGGGAGCTTGGGGTAAATAGATGCAGTATATTGCCTTCAGGATGGATTAGCAATGGGATCCTTCTGTGTAGCACTGGGAACTCTGTCTAGTCACTTATGATGGAACATGCAATGTGAGAAAAAAAAATGTATGTGTAACTGGGTCACTATTCTGTACGATAGAAATATATATATATATATATATATAAATAAATGATTTAAAAAACAAAAACAAATATAAAACAAACAAACAAAAAACAAAAACAAAATAAAAATAAAATGTGTAGTGGCTGGGGACACAGATTAATTCCAGTTATGTAGGGTTTGGATAAAAATGATTTTGACAGTGCTGTTAAAGGCACTGGTTCTCCTTCAGTCCAAGAGTCTCTCAAGTAGTACTCTTGAGTGCCTGTATGGTGTGTTCTCAAATGGAACAAGCTTATATAGTGTTCTGTGTAGTATAAAATAATTTAAATAATTATTACAAGTTCCAAACTCTTTTATTGGTACCAGGCGTTGTGCTAAAACCTACATGTAATTGATTTAATTTTATTGACACAACATCTATGAGAGATACATTATCATTTCTGTTTCAGTTGAAGAAATTGAGAATAATTATGGTAAAGTGACTTATCCAAAATTGTATAGCCAGAGAGTCAGAGATACTGTTCTATATGACTTCAAAGTTTATTCTTATAAATGCTAGTTGATTACTTTATTCTGGTTTTGTGTGTGGATCACATGTGTAGAGTTTTCTTAAAATTGCATTTGACCTAGAAGAATTAGCTATATTGTTTTGAGGGCTACTGCAAACAATTAACAAGAGGTGTTTAATATATATTTTAGAGTGCCAAAGAGGAAACTTAGTGATTCAAATAACTGTTGAGAAGATCAATATGATCAATCAATCAGAAAGTTAAATTTGATATTTCCCATTGGTCTAAGATTATGTAGAGACAGTGGTATACCAAGGAAATAAACCATAAACTTTAGGATCCTATGTTGTATGTGAAGTTAAGTAGTACTTAAATTATACTATGGTCTCAGAACACGAAAATGTAACAGGTGCCCAGACTGCACTAAAGGGAACTGAGGAGAGTAAATTTCAGTACATGCTTGTATCATCCAGACAAATGTCCTTTCTCCCATTCAACTTTCTCACTTCCCACATGTATCCTTCTTTGTTCTTCTTCTGTATTTCTTTGTGCCTTTATGAAAGGTGTTAAAAGAGAAACTGAGGCATTATCAAAAATTTGAAGTTTCATTTGAGCAAAAATTGATTTGAATCAGGCATCATCCAATCTAGGAAACAGAAATGAGCTCCAAGAAGTTGTTCAAAATGAATGAATGTTGTAGCCAGAAGGTAAAAGAAACAAGGAAGTTAAACTTGGCAAAAAGTTGTGTAGGTTATTGCAAAGTTACTTTTCTTTAGGTCATGGCAGGGGTTTCTCAGGCAGATTACCTAACTTGTGCTGAACTGGCGATTTTTGAATGACTGGTTTAAGATTTCATTTCTGGGAGAGTTGAAACTGCAATTAAGTTTTGACTTGGTAATGAAAGACTTAGCCTAAGCAACTTCATTTGGGGGCTATTTTCTTGTTTTTAACAAGTTCTCCTTTTGATCTCAATTTTAAGCCTGAGAAACGTGATTGAAAACAACAACAAAAACAAACAAACAAACAAAACAAGGCATAATTGCTACCCCCCAGCTACCACTTTCACACTCTCAGTGTTTTCTGAATCTCTGTGTAACATTCACAGGTTACAATGCCATGTTCATATTCTTTAAGTTGGTCATCCTCTTTGTTCCTTTTTCTGACATTGAATTCCTAAGGAAATGATTTACCAGGTTAACTAGTGACTTCCAATATACATTATTATGTCTTTGAAAAAAATAGAGTGTATCTGAGATATTTAGCATGATAATTCCCAACATCTAGAATGGACTTTGGAGCCATGGCCCCCAAGACCTGAACCAATCTTCAAAAAGTCAAAGAAAGATCCCATTGAGTCATTTTCTTAAGCCAAGTGGCTTTTTCAGTGTTTTTATGTAGCCGAGTCTCAATCTCTCCAGAAGTGTCAATTCAAGTACAGTAAGCAGTGTTAATATCACAAATAGCTCCTCTCAATTAAAATATAATTAAGGATTATCCTACTATCAAGAATAACAGTGACCACAGAGTGTAGGGATTTTTGTTGGGCAGCTATTGCTTTATCAGCAGATTCTCCAATATCTTTAAGAGTTAAGATGAGATTGCTGACGATAAGCTCTTTTGTACTTACTCCTAAGCAAAGAAGTAGGGATCTACAAAAGGAAGCAGATTTTGAATGATGAATACCCTCTGATATTTCTCATTTGAGTTTATGCCTTAGGACTGGAAAAGTAACAGCCATGGAGGGCATTTAAGAGTCTGTAGACTGCACAGGTGGTTCATATTCTGGTTACATTTGCCTCGTTTCCCTTTCTTTGTACAGAGCTGGGATGCAAAGTTCCAAGTACAGGGTTGTTAAAGAAAGACAGGGAGATGTACCCCCAGGACTACAGAATATGATATAATAAAGTTTTTTACAGAAAAACTGGGGCATTGAAAATCAGAGATTTTTGTGGAGGTCAGAATTACAGGATCACTGCCATTATGGCAATTCCGATTGTTCTTTGGAGGTTGAAAGGTTGAATTACCCATTCCCTCCCTGCGATGGACTGAAATACATGAACCATGTCATTATTTTTCTAATCATTCCAGAGCATGATCAGATAGGTGGCCAAGAGTACTTGGTAACGTCTTTTTCATGAATCTCACTTTTGCAAAAGCATCAGAGTAAAACCAATAATTGTCTGTAAATGACAAAAGACTTTAAAATGCTAATGATTAAATATTTGATGAGTGTTTATTATAGTAGAATTGACAAGGACATTTGGTTATTTCTGTGACATATGTCATTCTTAGGTAAAAGTGGAATTATGACTGATAATGTTATACCAGAACACATCATATTTTTAGGAATTTCATACAATTTCTAGAAAGTGTATTAATAACTGCATGCACACAAATATAACCTAAGAAAGTTTATCATCACTTATTTGTCAATGTTTCCCATGTAATTTAGCAGGTCAAATAACTTAATTAGTTTATCATCTATCTTTTAGAAAATAAGAGATAAATCCTTTTAAATTTTCCAGGGCACTCTGGAAAATCTCAAGGTTAGTTTGAGGTCAAAATGATTTCATTTAGAATTTGATTTGAGGATGTTGTCAAATGCTAAAAGTTTAGAACATGTGAATAAATTAGACCACAGATCATCGTTAAAACATACTTAAAGATCTATTTAACCAAAGTGACAACAGATGATTTTAAAGGCAAATAGAGGTTAATAGTTGTGAATAAAACTTTGCTCTTTTAATATAGTGAGAACTAGATTGTCTTAAGTAATCAGAGAACTGATAGACAGTGCAAAACTGTAAACTATTTTGGTAAGACCTGAAGTCTTTGCTTTCCAGGTAGATTACCCAAAGGGTGAAAACAGACAAAAACAAAACAAAACAAAAAAATAAAATATGTTCACAAACTCTTGTCAAGAGAAGACCAGTAATCCAATAAAACTTTTTGTCATTTTAAAGGAGAGAAACATACATTTTGTATCTGTGTACTTATGATATTCAAACTCATTTGTTAAAAAAAAAAAAAAATCCAGTATTACCCAGCTTGACTACACATAAAATTCCTCTCCAGGATTCCTTTCCCCTAACTATCTACAACTCTATCTATTCAGATTTTTAATCCTATGTTTTCCCTTTTTCTCATTCTGGAACAATAAGTTGTTTTACTTTCCTTATCTACTATCAATACATAGCTGTTTCCTTTCACCTTATTATTTCTAAGTAGTTTTGGTCACATATATTTGTTAGCATTCCTAACCTTTAAAATCCTTAATTCCTAGTGAAAACTGAGAAGTTAACCACTGTGGACTGTTCATAACACTAACATTTTGTTCATTGACAAATTTATAAATGAATTTCAAAATTTATAGAATTATATTATTCCTCATAGTAAATTTTTAAGTGTGGCACAAAATATGTTTTAATTCACTCAAATATCTTAAGAGCCTTTGGAAAAGGAAGCCAAAATTGAATAAACTTATGTTTAGTAATTCATGTTTCAGTATTTTATTATATTTAGAAATGACCAATGAATATCCATCATTTAACTTATCACAGTATAAATTTAAAGTTTCAAGTTTACCAAAAAGATTTTGCAAGCCAATTTAAGCAGAAATAGCACAAGGCATAATTATCATTGAAACGTTTATAAGATGTATCTTACATCTAATTAATATACTTGTTCTTAACAGTTATGTTTTGGAGATTACTTATGAGAATTTCATGAGGCACTAAATAGTTAATCGTCATCTTAAATTGTCTTTCTTGCTGACAAATTCTGTAACAGAGATAATATGAGCTTATTTGACTTTCAATAAACCTAGGTAGAATAAGATGTTATATTTAAGGCTGATAACTCTAAAGACATGCCTACTTTAATATAACTAACAAACTTAAACTAGCATTTTGTAGTAGAACCCACATTTCTGTCCAGTCATATTGTGAGGGCCCCTATACCCGATAGTTGCCAAGCCATCAGAGAATTGTGTAATTCCAAGCATATGTCATGAATGGACAGGCTTATCTAAGTTAAAAGTTCTCCACTGTGGCCACTATATTTCAAGATTATCTGTGATAATTATGGCCTGCTTGTTCATCCTTAAAATTACATTCACTTGAGGACTTACACTGTACCCAGTTTAAGTCAGTCAGCCCTACTCCCGACTCAAGTTCACTTTCTAAGTTGGATCCAGTTCAACCTAGGTGGAGTTTGATTTCTAAATCAGACCCAGTCTGACCCTGGAATCAGCCCAACTAGAGTCCAATTTCTAAGTCAGACCCAGTCTGACTGCAGCCCGTATTCTGACTCAGACCAGAGAAAGATTTGGTGAAATAAAGTCTCATAATACAAAAGCTGTGGAGCTAGAAATCCAGAGAGACTTTCTCACCACCTCCAGGAGCAGAGAAAGCAAGAAGTTAGGGGGCTCACAGGCATCTTCACCTGGCTGCTCGTGGCTCCTGGGGATCTTTGGGGGAGGGTCTCCTTCAGCTCCTTCTGATCCTAGAACAGTGAAAAGACAAACTGAGGCATATTCAAATTTTAAGTTTATTTAAGTGAAGATAGATTTGAATCAGGCAGCATCCAATCTAGCAGACAGAAAGAAAGGAGCGCCGAGGAGATGTACAAAAATAAGGACTATTATAGACAGAAGGGAGAGGGACCAAGGAAATTCTAGAAGGCAAGGAAGTGGGTTTTTGGTTATTACAAAGCAACTTTTTTTTTTTTTTAAATGGGCATGGTAGGGGTCTCTCATGCAGATTACCCACCTAGTGCATATTAGACAATTCCTGAATGATTCCCCTATGTGGGAGAGCTGAAACAATACTTGACTTTTGGTTTGGTGAAGTGTCTTCATTTGGGGCCTGTCGCCTTATCACATATCACATTGCATTCTAAGTATTTACCTATCTCTCTCTGTCATTAGAACATAAGCTTCTTGAAAGCACAGCCTCTGTCTTTTATTATCTTTGAATCCATAACCCAAGCACCCTGTTTTATCTTTACAAGGCAATCATTTAATTGGATTGTAATGATTGATTATAAGGCTTTGAAATAGAAATCTTTATTCACATGTAAGTTATTTTTCTTTGCATTTAAACGCATAATTGAACTCCTTCAACTTTCTTTGTGGACTGTAATTTTGTACATCATATTATCATTTAAATGCAGAGGAGGAACTTGCTATTTCTTGGGAACATTTTGGTGAATACTCTTGTAAAGGAAAGAATCACCTTGGAGTTTAAGAGAATTCTTATTTCCATACATCAGGTTTGCTTCAAGCAGTGAGGATCTGTATGTGGTCGGATGGAGAAAAGCTAGGAAGCATAGCTTTTGGGGCTGGAATGGAATTTAATATGTATTTTAAAATACAAATTGCATCTTCATGTGGTGAGGTCCATGTTGCGATGATGGAAAGCAAATCTGTATTTTTGTGTGCAGGTTTCCACAAGAATAATCTTAAAAACACTATAAAATGAAGGTACCAATAACCATGTGGAAATAATAGGAAGAAAAAGAAATCACACATAACTTCTCATTTTCTTAATAATGACTTCCTTTTTTTTCTGAGTTTATTCTACATAAACTTGACTTGAATAATAAAATATGAATGCTTTAGGGATGAAGGTATTTTTTTTTTCTTTTTCTTTTCTTTTTTTCCTTCACTTTCTCACCAGATAAAAGGAAAGAGTGGGTGGAAGGCAGAGGGATAGTTAGTGGGGGCAGGGCATTGGAAAGGGAGCAAGGCATATAGAAATGAGAACAGGAGTAACAACATTGGAGTCATGGAAGAGATAGGCAAGGCTGCTGGAAGAAAATGTCTTCATCAATTTTTTTTTTCCTTTTTAGAGAGAGGAGTTTGATATGTAAGATAATTATTCTGATTTATTCATTGAAGAAATAATCAGTTATTGAATAATCACTGGTTTGGGGCACTGAGGATAGAGCAATAAACAACACTCAGGCAGGGTCTTGTTTGCTCTAAACCTCTAAAGGGAGACTCTTCCTTTCTGGTACCTGCTGGATTTTAATTCTACGACATTGTCTGCTGAATGTATTCAGTAACTTAAAAACTGTGAGTCCTCACACACATCTCATGAAGAGTGATGTGAAGAAGAGATGAGCTGCCACTAAGATAAATTCTAGAAGACAAGTTGCATGTACCTGGTCAGCTACCATGATGAGAGTTCCATAAATTTGTGACATGAAACAGGGACTTTTGGGGAAATACACACATCCTCACTGATGTTGTTTCAATTTACTCTGCCTGATCCATCTTCTCGTATTTGATATGTGGAGAAAAAGAGTCACCATCTTACATGATGGAGTCATTTTGTTAATAGTGTATGATTTTTTTCAAATATTAATGACTGATACATTACATTCATTTCTATTTGTCTCATACAGCTTGATCACAGCCCCATAAACCTTTAAGAAGGCCTGAGAAAACTGCAACATTCCTCTTCTCTACTTCCGCTTGTGCTGGACCTGTGTTTGCAATCAAAAGAGAATGTTTTGGAAGTGTCTCATGTGTCTGGAAGCCTTGGGACTCTTTGATGGACTCAGAGTGACATGCTTTAGATTGCTATTGTTCTTTTTATCCTTAGCTAAGCCCTCTGCTCTCTCTTCCAATGGCTGTGCCCTGAACATCCTCTAACTTCCCTTCTCCCACTCACAGCATCCACCGCCCTCTTTCTGGGGCTTACTGAAAAGTGGCTCAGACGCCAGATCCAAGCTGCCCCTTTGCTGCCTTTTCAGGCCCTGTTCCCAATTTTCTCTAAAGTAGGGTCAGTCTGAGCACAAGCTGAGCTGGTACTCGGACCAGGAAGCATTACCTTCACAGCCATCAGAGGCCCCAGCCCTCCTTTCTCTCCAGGTAGTGATAAGTGCTATAATGAGAAGACCCCTTCTGTTCACTATGTTTGCCTTTACCTTGACTCTTAGAATATCCATCGAGTTGCCTGTCTTTATTTATTTTTTTTATTAGAATGACTTGATGCCTCATTGTTCTTAAAAGGGAGTGGTTCCTAAACCAGTGGGAGCTGTGATGGGGGGAGGCACAGGGAGCTCAGTAGTTATCCATTGGAAGCATTTTTTTCTGAGAATGGTTGGATAGCTTCAGTTCACTAGGAGTCAGAGCAGAGTTTATTTTCTCACTGTCTTTGTTCTGATCGTACCTAGTTTCCTGACACTTGTCCAGTAGGATATAATTCCAAAGTTGTTATGTTTGATTATGTTTGTTCCTATATATCTATCCAATTCTTAATTCCTCCCACAAGGTTGATCTGAATGTAAAGTAAAATATGGATGACTCCATCCATTAACCATATCCCCCATTGCTCTCAAATTATTGCTACTGGCTGCCCAACAAACGGGGCTTTTCTGGTGGGGTGATAGACTCCCAGACTCTATGCTAAAGGAGATGATAAAATCCATTGCATTTCATCACAGCATTTTTATGCAATGAGAAAACTCAGGCCTAGAGATGCTGACATATTAAACCAAAGTCTTGTATCTCCTTAGTGGTATACCCAGGAAAGCAAGTTTCCAGACTCCTAAGTTTGTGTTTGTGCTACCTCATAGTTCTACCTCTCTTTACAGGCATTTTGTTTCATATCTCTTTCAATTCAAACTGTCTCATTCGCTCATAATGACAGCAGAGAGAAGGGTGAAGTGTATACTTAGGATTCAATTGAGAAATACTAACTTATGCCTCATTTGACTCACATAGGAAAATAGTATTTTATTATATGCCTAGCATAACATAATTTAGAGCACAGTCTATAGAGTGAAGGTGCCTGATGTCATGGCCAAGCCCCATCAATGACTAGTTATGCAATCTTGGCCAGATGCTCATCTTTCCTGTTTCCTCATATGTAAAAGAGAAAATAATAATAATGCCTTTCTCCTGGACTATCGCTAAAACTAAGGGATTTAATACATGGGAAGTTAAAACAACATTTGCCATATGCTAAGAGCTAGGTAAGAATTGATTTTTATTGTTATCTGATGAAAATCTTGGAGTTGAGAAAATTCTAAGTGGGAAAAACAAGAAGGAAAGAAAATATCAGAATTTCACTCAATTTCTGTCTGCATGCCCTCTCCAACTGTTATTTCTCTTTACTTAATTTGAACCCTAGAATGCATGTTTGTTTGTTGGTTTGTTTTACCTGCTTATGTATATCAAGCACCACTCTTCCTCAAGTGCATGACCAAGTGCTGTGTGGCGAGTCCAAGACAATGGTAGGGGAGAGGCTGAACTCCTGTGAGTGATCTAAGGTGGAGAGAACAGAGCATTGGATAGGAAATATCACACTCACTTTGTTGCATGATTTTTCAGTTACAATGATATTGGAAATTCATTCATTCAACAAGTAGCATTAAGTGTCTGAAATGTGGTAAGCACCCTTCCATGTCAATGAGCAATGCCAATCAAAATCTTTCCCTCCTAGTGCTTATGCTCTATTAAGGGAAGATGCATAAGAAAACAAATAAGAAAATTCAGTGTGTATTAATAAAGTGAAAAGTGAGGTGAAGGAAAATAAAGAGAGAGGAGGTGTGAAGGGTATTGGGAAAGATTAGCTCAGCCAGGGTGGGAAAGTAGGGCTTCACTGCTTAAGTGACATTTGGGCAAAGTATGCAAGGGAGCTGGGGAGAGGACAAGAGAAGAGCAAGTGAGGGGGCCTGAGTGGGAAAGAACTTGGTGTGTTCAAGTGACAGCAGGCAATCATAGGGACTGGGACTAAGCACACGGAGGTGATAGTGGCCAATGCTCTGAGCGAGGTCCAAGAGTTCCCAGGGGCCCAGGTCATGCTGATTCACAGGATATTGTCAGGCAAATGGGATGTTTTAAGTAGGCCAGTGGCATGCCCTGACTTACATATAACAAATCACATTAGTGACTCATTTTTTGTTTGTTTTGTTTTTGTTTTCCTTTTTAGGACAGAGCCTGCAGCTTATGGAAGTTTCCAGGCTAGGGGCTGAATCAGAGCTACTGGCCTACACCAGAGTAACATGGCATCTGCGCTGCATCTGTGACTTACACCACAGTTCACAGCAACGCCGGATCTTTAAACCACTGAACAAGCCCATGGATCGAACCTGCATTCTCATGAATACTAGTCAGGTTCATAACTTGCTGAGCCACAACAGAAATTCCCCTGGTAGCTGTTTTGAAAATATACTGTGCTAAGAAACTTATGAGCAAGATTCCACTTAATTCCATACTCTACGAGGTGGATTATTCTTTCCAGTAAGAGAATTGAGGCTTATGGAGGCTTGTTGTGGCAGATCACGGGTTTAAATTCAGATATGTCTGTCTCCACATTCTATACTCTTAACCGTTGATTCTTGCTGCTTCCTACGTGGGGAAAGAATCTGAACAATAATGGATATATAAGGGCAAGTGTGTGTGTGTCTGTGTGTATATATATATACATATGTGTGTGTGTGTGTGTGTGTACATATATGTATATGTTATATATATATATATATGATTCACTTTTCTGTACACCTGAAACTAACACATTTTAAGCCACCAATACTCCAATAAAATTTATGAAACCAAACAACAACAAAAAAGACATGGTCATGTCATGACTCTGGAGGAACTCTTTATTTTCCAGCTATCTCCTTTTCCTTTATTCTCTTAGCAATTGTGAATTAGATAAGGTCTGCATGCTTGTTCCATGTGCACACAAACTTGGAGAAAATGCATATGGAAACCAGCTGTCAATTCTCCAGTCATATGTGTTAGCCTGACAAATTTGAATGAATTATATTAGTCGACATAGGCTATACTGAGATGATCCCAACGATAATACGGATTGATATTTTGAGGATAGGCTGAGGTAAATTGAGGGCTTAGGGACCTATCAAGACCAAATTCTCCGAGAGGAGAACTCCATTTTAGATATAGGTTTTTGTCCAAAATCAGTTATTTGCTTAGAACCCAGAGGAGAATATCCTATAAACAAGAAATAGGATATTGTGGATGAGCACATTGTTTAACTCGCCATGTGCTATAACAGCCTTCACCTTGGCTTTCTTTCTTTTTTCTTTTTTCTTTTTTTTTTTTTTTTAGTCTTTTGTCCTGGGGCAGCACCTGTGGCATAGGGAGGTTCCCAGGCTAGGGGTCTAATCAGAGCTATTGCTGCCAGCCTGCACCAGAGCCACAGCGGCGCCAGATCTGAGCCGCGTCTGCGACCTACACCACAGCTCATGGCAACACTGGATCCTTAACCCACTGAGAGAGGTCAGGGGTCAAACCCACAACCTCAATGGTTTCTAGTCAGATTCACTTCTGCTGTGCCATGAAGGGAAATGCCACCTTGGCTTTTTGAGACAGCTTCTCCCTTCACTCCTACAATCTGTCTATTGTCATGGAAAGGAAATTGTTTTGCTCTTCAACATTCTTCCTTTAAATATATTTTTTACTTTTTCCCCCCTATCTCTAATAGATGTCATTTCCCCATCTATTGATATTATTATTCTTATCTACATTAATATATATTTGAAAATTTCTCCTAGTCTCTTCTCACACTTTAATTTTTCTTCTTAATGTGCACATCGTTATAATAGATGATTATCTATGTCCAACAGGATTAAGCATGTATCCAAGGGTAACACTCTAATCTATGGCTAATAAGCCCTCAGGCTTGTTATCTACTTCTATTTTCCTTTTGAATGTAATTGTTCCTTTTCTCCTCAATGAATACAACTATACTTTTACGTTTTTATGTTTTTGCCTATGCTATTTTTTTAAATTCAACTTTTTTCTATTTCTACTATCCACTGTCAAAATTATTTTACAGACAGCATCTCACAATATGTCTTCTCTTCTTTACATCAGGACACCCTTGTATTTCAGATAAAGAAATTTCAATGGCTGAACACTGAAATTTACTTATCATTCATGAGAAATCTGCTGTGAGTCTGGGTCACTGTAGAGGATACTGTGCTTCTTGGACAATTCAGTATCCAGAGAAGAACATGCTGAACTGACACTTGGCATATCAATCATCAGTTTCATTCACCATCCACTGACCAGAGTACCCAGTGGCTTCACCCAAATAATAAGATTCAATGGTCTCAGAAATGAGCCCTGTCATATGTTTGGAAGAAAAGAAGACTAAATATGGGTGAACACTAAAACTTCCCATTCCATCCACAGATGGCTTTCACGTGTCCTTAAATAATAATAATAAGGTTATTTGTGAATGTCCCCTACTAATATGAAGTCAATAGCTTGTAATTGCATTTAAATGAACCTCAAGGAGGCATATCTAGGACCATTATGAAGGGCCCACATTTTCCCTGTCATGACCACAGATGTGGTATCAGCCTCAGAGATGGAAATTTCTGCTTCTAAGCTATTCTTCTATCTGATACCTGGTAAGGTTTATGACCTTAAAAATTGATAAGGGAAATCTGATTAAGGCTGGGTCATCCAGTGACTCTCAAACACATTTTGTTACTCAGACAGCTAACTTATAGCCTCTCTTATGAAAACAAAATATATATTTTCCTAATTTTTACCTTGACTATGAATTGTGAAAGGGTCTAGCTCTCTGTAATATGGTGGAGAATCAGCCTTTCCTAAGATAGAATCGCAAATATTCCCAGAAATAACATAGGTAATGGGAAAGTTACCATAAATCTCCTAAGTTATAACTTAGGAGACAGAATCTCTAATTCCAGAATCTTTCCCTGTAGGGGAGAACACTGAGGGAGAGGTTGCTTTCTTCTGACTGTTGCAGAAGGTATGCCTTCATCTAGGTTATTTTGCAACCCACTGTGCAGAGGGCAATTCTGGCAAAGATCTTGAGGACCCAAGGACAATGGGACAGTATTCAGCTCAGATATTCCAATCAAAATTTTAAGTGGATGCATCCTTGTCCTTGTAACAGCTTGAGCAGAAATCCAGATAAGGGGATCTAGTTCCCAGAGCACAAACTGTTTTAGACTTGTATTGGGTTTGGCCCATAAGGCCTAAGTTATAACTAGCTAGCATAGGCTTCTTACCAATTAACTAAACTGTGGATCCTGAAATAAATTTTACATTTTGAGAGAAATATCCATGCAAAAGAGCTAGAGGGTATACATAGCAAGTACTTAATAAGGATTCTCCAAGATATTCTAGAAGGAGCGAACGTGAGGTTTGAGTCCACCCTGCTTCCACAATGATTTGACTGATTAAAGGAAAGCACAATGACCAGAAACAAAGGTATGATCACAGACTATTCACTTACTACTAATACATATATCTTGACACTTTATTGTGTCTCATAAGATATGGTAGGTATAGTTTCTGGCAAGCAAATATGCCTTCGGGGGGGTCTACACCAGGAAGAATGTGGATTTTAAATATTTTGGGGTCATGAATTTATTTAAATAACTGATAAGTTCTTACTGGATCTCACGGATCTTCTATCTGGTAATATGCAGACAATTTGCATACATTTTAAAGAAGTTCATAATCATCTGAAGCACCAAATGAGGTCTATGGAACTGATACTAAAGATGTTGATACTAAGCAACAGCCAATCCCAGAGATCATTCTTTTTATAATGTATAGAGAAACAAATCCATACTGCAAATAGTTGTGGTGGGGAAAATGAGGTTCTCATTTTCCCTAGGCTTTTTTAAACATCTCAGAGGAATGGTAAATGTCATACCAAAATCCACACCTTCCCCAGATTCTCACAACTAATACCCACCACCTGAGGGTTCAGAGCCATTTCAAATCGCTGATTCAAACTAAACTGAATCTGAAACTCCTCCAGTGGAACTTACGTTTTCTTACTCTAGTTATGAGTACTGATTTCTTACACCTTTTTCTAAACTGCTTCTCCCTCAATCAGTTCTAGGACTTATCCTTTAAGGACTTGAAATGATGACTTTCATATCTTCTGTAAGCCATGGTTTTGTTCTGGCACAGTTCATAAAATTGGACTTTGGCTCTGGTCTAAACTTCTTAAACTTCTTTTACCTTGTATCCTAGATTGAGCTTCTGTTCTTCTCCAGATATTCAGTCAGTGATGAGATTGTGAGACCCAGCTAATTGCTCCTCCAATAAGGATGTGCCACTCCAGATATAATGATAGCAAGCTGCTTGTGGTACTTCAAATGCATCTCTGTGCTTTTATATATATGGTCTAGAACTCTGTTTGGAATGCCCTTCACAGTACCCTTGTCTTTTGAATCATACTCTTTTCCCCCATAATCATACTCAGGATTTAATCTAAAAAATTTTCATGAGATTACCTCCTTCAAAACAGGTTGGGCCTATTTTTTATTCTTCTATGATTTCTGCACACCCTTTCATAATACTTGCTATGCTATATTTAAATGACCTCTTTATGTGTTTATCATTTTCTTAGATGATATGCCTCCCATGTATGGAAATAGTGACTTGCTCTTCCTTTTGTCCCTTGCACTTATCATAATACTGGACACATCAAGGTACCAACAGTATCTGGATATGTCCAGGGATCTGTTTCCTACAGCTGCAGCTTTGATGCCCTATCTGCTTATATATGCTTCTATGCTCCCTTGATGATGGAGTTGGTAATGGAAATATCATGATTGTTTATTTTTATTTTATTTATTTATTATTTATTTATTTTTCAGTTTTTAACATTATATCACAACTTTGAAATGTGGGAAAAATATAAAACAGAAACCACTGTGTGAATAAAATGACATGACATGATTGTTTATAGAGTTGAGATTTTGTGGCCAGAACTTTCTTCCAAGAAGATCTTTACCACATGTGAGTAAATTATTCAATCATGAATAATAGAAAGTGGCTCCTTTGAGTAAAAGATGGAAAACAATCAGAAGAAAGGAAAATTGTGATTGGTCAACACTATCACCTGAGGCCTCAAAAATATAACCCAGCAAGCTATGTGTCAACATTCATCTTCCCAGGAAGTGAACAAGATTTATGATAATCTTAACACTGTTTTTCTGTTCATCTTGTTTTGCTGCTATGAGTAACCCAGATATCCTATGTGAGAATTATCTTGTGTCAGGACATCAGCGAGACAGTGTCAGAGCCGGCAGAACCAAAGGCAGAATGTGGGGATGCCACATGGGTGAAGAAACACCTCTAGATTTCTACGGCTCTGTTTTCCTCTCACAAGTTCTAGGCTTATCTCCATAAACTTTGACCATCATCAGGGATGATTGGCAATGGACAGCATCATTCCTGCACGGCACATTCTAGGAGGTACCTTAGAAAAACATGGTGATTAGAAAATAACAAGGTATAATCAAGGAGCTGCTTTAATGTAAGGCCTGTAAGAAAGAGGGGTTATTAGACACAGGCTTCCCAATTTCCCTAGATGAGAAATCCATCATGGGACCTGCTTCTCTTCATTCTTATCTTCCCCAATCCTTTGAGGATCCTGTCTCATCCCATCCTGTCTAACCAATCGTGATCAAGTCAATAAGGAGTCACTAAATATCTGCTACATGTGAATATCTAGTCCACCATTTTTAAAGATAAAACCTCTAGCTCTGTGCCTGAAACCGCCTACAGTCTCATTATAAAGTTGGTAAATACAAATAAACTATTATTATGTGATAAAGACAATATACAATGAAATTAAAGATTTTTTAGTACAGATCCTCATTACTATGGTAATTCTAAGGAAGAAGGAAATCATGTAATAAAGAAGGTTCCAGAAAACTAGGTGGAACTTGAATTGCAACTGGAATGCAAGGAGTATTGGCCAAAGTCTTCTTGTGGCATAGTGTGGGTTAAGGATCGAGAATTGCTGCAGCGTGGCTCAGGCTGCAACTGCAGCTCTGGTTTTCTCTCTGGCCCAGGAACTTACACATTCCATGGGTGTGGCAAAAAAAAAAAAAAAAAAAAAGAGAAAGAGAGAGAGAAAGAGAAAAAGAGAGAGAATATTGCCCTGACATGGAGCACCGAATTCCATGCTAAATTTCAAAGCTCTATGGTACTGCATAAATGGGTTCCAATGCTGTATCTGCTCTGAAGCTTTAAACAAAGAGTAACAAAGGGAAGGATATAGCGAGATGTGCTGTAAAAATGAACAGGTTAGTTATGATAAATCTTAGAGCCCATTTTCAGATAAAAAATTCACCTCAATTGAATTAGCATAATCTTTCCTTTTCTCCAGTTTTTTCTTTTTTCTTTTTATTTAACCCATGAAAAAAAAGTTTGTCATTACCCTGAGGATACCCCTGGGGGTAGGAAAATATTAACATACATTGACAATGAAGTATAATTACTGATATTGTATCTTGTCTTCATAGTAGAAGAGATGGAAGAATATGCTGGCAATAAGGACCCAAAAATTAGACACCACAGAGAGATAAAATGATGTGGACAAGCAGAGAATACCAAATCTCCAGTCTTTCTTACAGAATGGATTGTGGTCAGATTGAAAGAGATTAAGGGTATTTCTTCCAGGAACAGAGCCCATACAGTTTAGAAGTACACATTTAATTTTGGTGGATTAAATAGTCTGTGTTGAAAAGCATATTCTGAGCTAAATTATTTAAAAATAAATAAGAAAAAATAGCTCTAACTCTATGCAACACACACACATTCTTTTTTTTTGGGGGGGAGAAGTATATTTTATTGGATTCTTCATTTGTGCCATATATTAGATTCCAGATATAAGTGATATCATTTGGTATTTGTCTTTCTCTTTCTGACTTACTTCACTCAGCATGAGAGTTTCTAGTTCCATCCATGTTGCTGCAAATGGCATTATTTCATTCTTTTTTTATGTCTGAGTAGCATTCCATTGTGTACATATACCACATCTTCCTAATCCAATCATCTGTCCATGGACATTTGAGTTGTTTCTACGTCTTGGCTATTGTGAATAGCGCTGCAATGAACATGTAGGTGCATGTGTATTTTTCCAGGAAATTTTTGTCTGGATATATGGCCAAGAGTGGGATTGCTGGGTCATATGATAGTTCTGTGAATTGTTTTCTAAGATAACTCCATACTATTCTCCATAGTGGTTATACCAGCTTACAATCCCACCAACAGTACAGGAGCGTTTCCTTTTCTCCACACCTCTCCAGCATTTATTTGTGGAGTTATTAATGATAGCCATTCTTACTGGTGTGAGGTGGTATCTCATGGCAGTTTTGGTGTGCACTTCTCCCATAATCAGTGATGTTTAGTATTGTTTCAAGGGCTTGTTGGCCATCTGTCTAACTTCTTTACAGAAATATCTATTCAGTTATTTTGGCCATTTTTCAATTGGGTTTTTGTTTTTTTTGGTGTTGAGTTATGTAAGTTGTTTGTATATTTTATCAATAAGTCCTTGTCAGTTGCATCATTTAAGTATTTTTTCCCATTCTGTAAGTTGCATTTTTGTTTTCTTTTCGGTTTCCTTTTTTGTATAAAAGCTTTTCAGTTTGATCAGGTCCCATTGGTTTATTTTTGCTTTTATTTCTGCCACTTTGGGAGACTGACCTGAGAAAACATTTGTAAGGTTGATGTTAGAGAATGTTTTGCCTATGTTCTCTTCCAGGGGTTTGATGGTGTTTTGTCTTATATTTAAGTCTTTAAGCCATTTTGAGTTTATTTTGGTGCTTGATGTGAGGGTGTGTTTCTAGTTTCATTGATTTGCATGCAGCTGTCTAGGTTTCCCAGCAATACTTAATGAAAAGACTGTCTTTTTCCCATTTTATGTTCTTGCCTCCTTTGTCAAAGATTAATTGACCATAGGTGTTTAGGTTTATTTCTGGGTTCCCTATTCTGTTCCATTGATCTGTCTGTCTGTTTTGGTACCAGTATGGCACTATCTTGATGACTCTGGCTTTGTAATATTGCTTGAAGTCTGAAAGATTTATGCCTCCTTCTTGGTTTTTGTTTCTCAGGACTGCTTTGGTGATTCTGGGTCTTTTGTGTTCCATATAAATGTTTGGATTGTTTGTTCTGGTTCTGTGAAAAATGTCATGGGTAATTTGATAGGGCTTGCATTGAATCTGTAGATTGCTTTGGGTAGTATAGCCATTTTTATAATACTAATTTTTCTAACCCTTGAGCATGGAATATATTTCCATTTCTTTACATCTTCTTGAAGTACCTGTAAAACATATACATTCTTAAGATCAATAGTTAATCATTAGAACCCAGGGGTAAAGGGTAGAACAGATTGCTACAGTAAGGAAATTTAAAATCCAACAGGAATGTCCCTGCTGTGGCACAGTTGGTTAAGAAGCCTGCTATAGCAAATCAGTTCCCCAAGGAGGCATGTGTTTGATCCCTGGACTGCCACTGTGGTTTAAGGATTTGGCATTGACACAGATATGGCATAGGTTGCAGCTGCAGCTAGTTAGTATTCAGTCCCTGGCCTGGGAGCTTCCATACTCTATGTGTGTAGCCAATAAAATAAGATAAAATATATAAAATAAAATAGAATAGAATAAATTAAAACCCCACTGAGTAGTTTTCACAATATATTTCTGAAACTAGCTCACGAAATAGTCACTTAAAGCCCCAAACTCCAGAAAACCTGTCTTGAAAAAATCAAATACTGAATCATAGTACTTGAAAGGGAAAAGAAATAAAAAAAAAAACAGAAAAGTAGAGAGAAATCAGGGAACAAAGGGAAGGGGAGGAAGAAAGGAAATGAAAGGAAAGGAAAAGAAAGCTGCCAACACAGATATAAATTTTCCTCTCAAGAGGATTGATTTAGTAAATCTAGAAAAATTTATTCCCTCTCCAGGGTCTGAGGATTGTGTGCCAGCCAATAAACATCTCCCATCATGGAAGGTATTCTTGCCCTCACTCCTACAAAGTCATAGACTAATTTGATATAGAGCTGGGAACATAAATAAGGAGTCTCCACATCTCATACCTGTCCTGCCCCAGTGTTCCAGGAGTCACAGTAGACACATCTGATAATGTCACATGGGAACTACCTGCCAGCTTGGACCTATTGAACACGATGACAAGCAAAGGAGAATCAGTTCTTGTTAGAAGATTGTTCCTGGCCTAAATCACTGAGCAAGTGTTAGAATATGGCATTTCCCTCTCAGGCTTTGGCATAGTGTAATTTCTCAATCAGAACATGACAATTGTATAGGGTTGCTTGGGAGATTATTTTGACTGGCATGCTCATTGATAATACAAACAATATCTCAAAGGGGCCAAGGACATATATCTGGGTCATCCTGGAATTGCAGATAAAGCCAATGCTAATAAGACTGGGATGGGACAGGGAACTTCTCTTCCATATATAAATCCATACACTGACAGTAAGGAAGAGAGATGAGACCTTTGATCTTGTTGGTCTGCTCTTCTAGATTGCCTATCTTTGGGTGTTCCATAAGCCTCCATCACTAGATGTTTTATGAGTGCTGGCTCCATGGTAAGCACGATGTGAGGCTTTGGGATACAGAGTAAGACAAATAGATATGCTTATACTTTCCTTTATAACTTTATCATATTCATAAATTTTTGCTTACAAATAGTGGAATAAAAACAACCCTTCTGAAATGTGTTGTTCTCTATAACTTAATTATTTTATCGCTGTTCCACATCATATGGAAGTTCCTGGGCCAGAGACTTAATCTGAGCCACAGCTGCAACCTACTGCGTAGCTTCGGAAACACCAGACACTTTAGCTTACTGTGTGGGGCCAGGGATTGAACCTGCACCTCTGCAGTGACCAAAAACCCTGAAGTCAGACTTTTTTTTTTTTCTTTATGTTCCCATGGCATATGGAGTTTCCCAGGCTAGGGGTCAAATTGGAGCTGTAGCTTCCAGCCTACGCCAGAGCCACAGCAACGTGGGATCCAAGCCATGTCTGCGAGCTACACAACAGCTCACGGCAACGCCGGATAGTCAACCCACTGAGCAAGGGCAGGGATCGAACCTGCAACCTCATGGTTCCTAGTTGGATTCGTTAACCACTGTGCCACAATGGGAACTCCTGAAGTCAGATTTTTAACCAACTGTGCCACAGCAGGAAACCCCTTGATGCTTTTCTGCATTTTTCATATTTTGAATTAGTGAGGAAAGCTACCATGCATGAAATATGGTAAACATATACTCCCTGAGGGCAAGCCCTGGTTCTGTTTTGTATCTCCAAGCCCAGCCAACACTACCTGGTTTCTTTAATTACATAACGGGAAGTTTGTTTGACTGATTGATTGAGTCTCTAGTTGAAACAGCTGTTGTTGAGAACACAAATTCCTAGAACAAGAGTATCTGGATTTGAATTCTGAATAACTTAGAGCAGCACTCTCATTCCTCTGTGTCACAGTACTCTCATCAGAGAGGCAGAAATAAAAGCATTATGTACTCCACTAGCTGCTTCCAACATACAAATAGTTCATACATGTATGAAACTTAGAAGAATGGGTGGCACTTAGTCAACCCCATCTAAGTGATTGCTACTTGTGCTATTGTATTATTGTTATTAGCTGCTTGACATCTCCTCTTTTACACAAGCTTACACATATATGACTTGAGATGCTTCTTATCTGTACTTTTTATTCAGAGAGTTCTGTTTCAAATAACTTGTTCCTCTATCTCCTCAAATATGTATCATTTCATATGCTCAACTACATGGCCAAGGACAAATGGCAGTAGTAACCATGTGACATAGCAACAGTGTCTTCTTCTTCTAACTGGTATTGCCTTTCCTGGGCAAATATTGACTAGCTTTTGACTACATGGATATTCCCAAACTATATTTTTTGGAAACAGAAGAGGAATTATAACAAACATGCACGTGTCTGAGATAATAAGTTCTAAAATTATATTTTTTCTGCCACCTCGAAAGGTGCCTACACTTCATTTTAAAGAGTTTAAACTGCAGAGAACTAAAAGCATGGCCATAGGACAGAACTGATTATTACCATGGTGTTAATCCAAATCACATCAAAATGAATTTAATTGGAGTCTCCAACAATTAGATTCCATTTGGCCTAGAAGTGGCCCTGTCACTTTTGTGATTTTAACAAACACTAATTACAATTTTGTAGATAATGGATGATAATAGAAATTTATATTTCATTGTTTTATTAACTATATTATGATATTCTCTGTGTTAAAACATCTAGCTTTCTTTCTGCAATCCTGAAAATAAATAAGGTTTTGTATTTCAACTTTCCAACTCACAATAATAATAGAATATAACTTTGGGCCCAATATGTATTTAGAGAAATTTGAGTGAGGACACAGGTATGGATGTTTCAGGCCACTTTGTACCTGAGCCCTTCTAGTTTTACTAAGAGGCCAAGATAATTCATCTGCTTTTTTAAGCTTTTTGCTTATATTTAATGTATTCTGCGCTGGGCAATACTATGAGAATTGTGCGTATATTAACCCATTTAACTATGTAATCTTCATAATGCCCCTATGAAGTAGATATTGGCATTATTAGAATTTTATGGATGAGGAAAGAGAGACACAGAGCAGTTAAGCAACATTTTCAAAGTTACACAGCTTCTAAGTGGTAGAGCTCAGAGGCAAACTCTAGCCATCTGGCTCCAGATTCTGTGCTTTACAATTATGCTTTATTACTTCTCAAAATGAAAAACAATAGAGATGTTAACTATATTCCGATAATGATTTTCAATATATTTTACTTTAGAAAAGTATTTTTTTAAGTTAAATTGGGCCAGATGTTCCTGTTGAAGCTCAGTGGTAAGGAACCAGACTAGTATCCATGAAGGTGCAGCTTTGATCCCTGGCCTCCCTCATTGTGTTAAGGATCTGGTATTGCTGCGAGCTGTGGTATAAGTCGCAGATGTGGCTAGGATCCCATGTTATTGTTGCTATGGCATAAGACGGTGGCTACAGCTCTGATTTGACCCCTACCTTTGGAACTTCCATACGATGTGGGTGAGGCCCTGAAAAGAAAAAAAAAAAAAAAGTTAAATTGAGCCAGCTTTCAAGTAACCTATAAATTGGATCCCTTGGTTGATAAGCTTACCTTTCTGGAATAGCTGAGTTAAATTCAGCTTACTGACTCTTATTATATTTTCCTAATCTCAATCAACTCTTTTTTTTTCCCATAAAATATCACCTTACTATTTCCTCAAGAGATTCTTAGGCTTCTTGCTTTCACTAATATCCACGGATGTAGACTCCAGAGTTGTGAATTAATTTCAACATTAGACAACACAACCACAACATGAACAGAAGACAAATCCAAGAGTACATGTGATTAAGCTCCAAAATTTCCAGCATAATAAGAAAATTTGCTATTCAGAAAAAGGAGAGGTGATATGATCTGGCATTTTTTGGGAATGCTCCCTAGAGAAATCCAGATAAACACTGAATCCTAAGAGTGAATAGGGTCTAGATTCTGGAAGAGTGACAGAGGCTAATGGAAAAAAGAGGACATATCTGAGGTTTGCAGATTTTTCTTTATGAACATTTACATGAAAACTGGACTGCTAAAGCCAATGGACACTGGGGAAAAATGCTGGGTAACGCTTGTCTATACTTTTCCCATCCTTGCTCTAACCTACTATTTCCATAACATAATCTAGAGTTGTAAAGTGCATATTCTCTATACCCAAAACTGCCTTGAATTTTGGTACCAACAACCCTGTTAACCTAGGGCAAAGCCTTGTTCTCAGAACTAAATAATAAATTAATAAATTCTAGGTCACAGGGGTTAGAGATATTCCTCACGTTGAACCAAGTGATGCATTAATACTTTTGAATTTGCTGTGAGCTTGAACAGTAGTAGTAAAACCATTCTTTGCTCATACTGGTGATGGAAGCTTTTGTCTCTGAATTCAGAGATAAAATGCATGACTGCAGTAAGTAAAGGCTGACAAAGTGTAGAATACATGCAGGGAACTTCTATGTTTTCTATATTATAGACAGGACTTGAGTCATCCTGAAGATGGATCCACATGCCAGGTGATTTTCTGAAGTATTTCCATGAAATGCTGGTATGTCTGGTGACCCATTCTTCTCCATATCCTCCCTGGATTGGGATTGGGGTTCTATTAGATACTTTGGGTACTGAGAGTAAAGGAAGTTGGCAGCTTAACTTATGAAAATAATTTACGTGTTTAATCTTTCTTTTTAAATGAGGCCTGTGGTTATGCAACTGGTGCATATAGTATTTATAAATATGATTAATATGGTGTCCTCTTTCTGTAATGGGATCAAACAAAACGAGAAAAATAACATTAAGTTGACCAAAAGCAGCTGGCTGGACTCTGTAGTCAACTGTTTATGAGCAGCTGGGGCTCTGTTCTGGCCCTTGTTCAGGAGCCATGTGGGGACAGAAAATAATGAGACCTTCGGCTCTCAACTGAGCCAAGTCAGCACATTTAGACAGATGAACGGGTACCCAAAAGGAAAACCCAGGAGTTCCAGCCACCCAAATAAGATAAACTGTTTTACATAGAGTTGACTTTCCTTCCAATATCAAAGGGTTATTTTGTACTCTGTATATCTATGGAATTGAGTGAGCACCATGGTGGGTGAATGGAATTGTATATCTATCATCATCCTTTCTTTAGAGATGCTTAAAACTTAGAGTGTGAAGTGTAGTGACAATAGAGTGTACATTCCCTATACCACCCAAAACTAACAAAATAATTTAGCAACATGAGAGCTGTTCCTGGAATAAATCATTCCACGTAATGAAAAAGCTATGGGAGCTACCTATAGAAGAAGATATACGCAGGTGAGGGGGGAGATGTCATCGACTCTCATTCTGATGCCATATAAATAAAGCATCAGATTCTGCCCTACAAGCTTTCCAAGCATGGACAGTTATAGTTTGGCCTGAATCTGAAATGTCTATTTCAAAATGACCTGGGTCAATACAAGCTGAGTTTTAAGCCCTACAGAGAATATTAGGATCATTGATGGGGGAGGGGAAGTATGAAAAGAGCAGAAAGGGGAGGGAGAAGGGAGCAGTGATGAGAACTGGACAAATCATACTCTTCATCTCCACCAATCCGATTTCCTCCAACACCTGGTCATCTTCAAGGAAAAAAAAATCATAAAAAGCCTTGAAGTATGTGTAACCAAATGTCAACATGCAGCTAATACTTCACAAGGTGTATTTAGTAGATAAAGAGAAAACTTTTAATGCCTTCATGGATGACCATGAAAAATGCATTGATAGCCTTACAAAAATATAAGAAATAAAGAAATAATAAACTTCATGAATAAGTTGCACTGACATATTGATGCATCTAGGCATAAATATAAGCATTTTAGTTTGATAGTCACCATTTTAAAAATAAGGGAACATCTCTATCTAAAAGTTGAATCCTTTAGAAAGAGGATACAGATTAGGTGGTCACCTATTAATGTAAATCTTGGGGATATATAATTAATAATCTAGCAAATACCAAAAATTCTAATCAAGTAGCACTTTTTTTTTCTTGACAAATGAGCTTTCCACTATTTTACAATAATGAGCTAAGAAGATCTACAAGAGGAATTTAATGAAACAAGAATAGTTTGACCTGGAAATGAGAGGGAGAGGCAATAATTTATAAAGGATATTGACTTACATCCATTAAAATCATAAAAATTGTCTATTTATCACAGTAAGAAAATGTTGACCAGATAGAAGGAAGTGGTTGCTGAAAGTGAGAATCTGCAGTAAACATGTGCCCCAGGAATACATTTTACACGACAGAACTGATTCTCCAATCATCTCTCTGGAGTAGTTAAATCTAATCTTGCTTTTAGAGAAAAAGGTGAAAAAATGGTTGGACTTTCAAAGTCCTACCCAATTCTGTGAGATTGTGAGCTGGAAAGAGTGAAACAATATAACCTTCACGAAAATCCCTATCTCTTTCCCACTTTTCTTTGGCAACTGGCCCCTGGAGGACTAGGACACATGTTGTTCCTATAGAGGTCATACTGATGACATTTTTATAGAATTTCTTCTTCTCAAAGAATCACAGACACGAGTGCTAGCAAAGACCTTTTGCTCCCTTCCTCTGTTCCTCAGAGACCTTGCAGGATTTCTTCTAACGTTCTTTTCTGCTATGTCCAGTCAAGTTTCAAATAAACCAAGAATTAAGTATGCCTCAGATCTTTAGCAAGCTCTTTTGTAATCTAGTACATCTTCCATTCAGAACATGCTGCTCAAAACAAACCCACTGCAAAAGAAAATTGTCACATTTCTCTAACAAATCAGTAAGAGAGGAAGATGTTTCTAGAATTGCTAACTTCTTCCTCGATGTCTTTGGTCACTGCTACCAAAGGAACCTTATCATGTTGATGGCAACTCCAGCCGGTTAATGAATGGAGTTTCGTCTGTTTTGAATTTTCAACCACCCTGTTCAGGTGGCTTCTTGGTCACTGTTTCTCTGAAATATCTGGATTTCTACAACCTAACAAAGGCCAAGAGGTAACTCTGGGCTGCAACCTGGATGGATTATGGGAGGTGCTAGGGTTGAGGTGCTATACTTGAAGTCGACTCCTCAGTTTTCAGGTAGAAGATATACAGAAGTCTCTGCCTTTGTCCCATCCATAGGGACTACAGCTGCTGTTGAAAACCTACCCCCCTTTAAATAAATATTTTGTGGTAAGCAAGAGAAAAAAAATCAGTCCTATTAATCTCTTTGAGCTCATAGGGGAACCTGGATGTTCATTACAAGCTACGTGTGCATGTGTGCGTGCACGCGTGTGTGCATGCGTGTGTGTTATAGTTATATATAGTTATATATTTTGTTTCTTACTAAAGGAACGGTTGAATAGAACTATCTGGTTTAAAGGATGAGCCTGACTGATTACTGTAATTCATAGGGCCTTAATTAGCTGCACAAACCATTAGCTGCAATTAGACTATTATAAAACACTTGATGCGCTATGTCAACCATGGGGCCTCATTTATTCTGGTGGCAGGGATCAGGAGGGGGGGAGGGCAGGCTCACTATACTGCCAAGCATGCTAATAAAGAATGATTTTTGATTTAAGATGTTGCCGATAGTGCCTCAAAATTAATCTCAATAGCTGTCTAATTTGTGTCGGTGGATGGTATATTTATTGTAAAATGACACCAAAGCTAAATGAGTTACCTGAAGCAGGAGTGTTAATGTCAGTGCCTGGAGATTCAACGCCATATGCTGAGATATCGCGAGATGCTGTTGCCAAGGGCTCCCAGAGGACCGCTTGGCCTCATCTGTCTCTGAAAGCTCAGCATCCTGACTTCCACTTTATGGCACTTAAATAATAATAATAAAACAGAAAGAGAATGAAATGTACAGTCATTCTCTAGGACAGAAAGAAACAAAGAGGCAAGAAAAGGAGAGAGCTGGAGAAAGGAACCTGCAGAGAGGCATTGTTACAATATGAGTTTCCTAGGGCAAAGCTTATCTCAAGATAATTATGGAAATGAAGATGATAGCAGAGCCCAAGGTGTCCTTCAGGAGGTTTTCCATTAAAGAAAAAGAAGTAAAATAGACATGATAGTGGATAATAGTCTCCCAGGAGGCAGAAGTAGAACAGGATAGATCTTCTTCCACTCTAAAACCATTTGACAGTAATATTTCACATTTCCAAGCACTTTGAAGCTTCAAACTTCATGCATGTTCTTTACAGATTCCCCAGGTAAGTGTGGGAGTCAGCAGTGTCTGGAAGGATGCTTTGGCTCAGGGAGCAGGAGAGAATTGCTCATCCATAGTCACATGGTCAGTTATGAACAGTGGCAGACTAGAACTCAGATTTCCTAAATTGGCATTTGCATATTCAGAATATATTTTCAAAGTGGTTCCCAAAGCTGGCCAAAAAAAGAAGAAATAAAAGTTTTCAGTCTTCCACAGACTTTCTGGATCAGAAAGTGGAGATGATAGTGAAGCTGAGGAATTTCTGTTTCCAGAAATCTCCCCAGATAACTCTGATGATCAATCAAGTTTGGAAACCACTGCCTAGACCAGTGGTCCTTAAATGTGGGCATCTCTCGTATTTGATCTCCATCAGCTGGACCCCACCTCATGCCTTTCCAACTCAACAGTTTATAGGGATCTGAGAACATTTCTGATAAATTCCCAGGCAATGCTGAAGCTGCTTGTCTGGACCACGGATTGTGATGCTCCGAACACTGGCTGCATAGTAGAATCACATAGGGATATTTTAAAGATGTGATGGGCAGATTTAATTAAGTTAAAACCTAGAATATGCCAACAAAAAATTAGTAAGTTGATCTAAGAAAGAAATGTAAATTTTATTCAAGCCAAGTTGAGAATATAACCTGGGAATAGCACCTCCGAAATCTCTGAGAACTGTCGTGCCCTTTAGAAGTTAAGGCACAGTTGCATAAGTTTTTTGAAACAGATGGCTATACAATAAATGAACAATTATCAACAGCTTATGCAATACAGATCTAAGCATCATCATGGCCCGTTACAAGATCAATAAGGGATGGTATTTTTTATGGTGTTGTCTTACTGATACTAGGAAAATATTGCTCTTTATTAGCTGAGCAGATATTTCTGCCAATGAGGAAGGTCTTGAAACAGAGCAGGACACTGTGTGGCCCTCCAGGGTACAAATTCTTTTTTGTGTCCTTGGTATCTTGTTTGTAGGACAAAGGCTTCAGCTTACTAGACCTTCCCAAATAACAAAGATCATATTCATACAGTTGCAAATCAGAGAAATGAGGAAAGGCAGAAACAAAGGAGAAGCAATTAAGAAATGATAGTGCAGCCCTTGAAATAAAATTCCACTTCCTCCTCAAGGAATCTACATAATAATGTCTTTGAGTTATTCTGCAGGAACTAAGGTCCCCACTCAAGTGGGGAAGGTGTTTTCAGCTGAGCACAGGATTCCTGAAACACTTTCCTGTTTACATTTCCATCAACCAATTAGAAGAAATTCACACATCATGAAGCCCTCCCAGTCCCCAGATTTTGCCTAAAAGACTTTTCCCTGAAAATTATGGGGGAGTGTAGGTCTTTGGAGCAGGAGCCACCTATTCTCCTGCAATAAACCTTTCTCTGCTCCAAACTCCAGATTTTCAGTTTGTTTGGACTCATGGTGTGTCAGGCACATGAATTTGTATTTGGTAACAGTTTGGTTGGGGCAAACTTTTTATATGCAGAAACACAATTTGCGGTGGAGAAGGGAGAGGGGTCCAAAGAGCAGAGAAGAATTTTTACATTTAAATTTTTCTTGTCTTGCCATAAAATATACATTTTATTTCACAAATGAACAAAGGTATCAATATTTTATAAATCTCCATGATTTCTATGAGTGAATAGGCAAGGCTGAGAACTGCCTTTATACCAAACTGTGATTGTTTTTTGTTTTTAGTTTTTTTAATATGAGGCATTTTAATTATTTTAAAATCTACAGTATGAAGACACATTAAAAACCAATATTATCATTAAGTCTACAAATGTCAAAGAATTGTTGCAAATAGGACCTAAAACACAATATGATGCTACCCTATGAATAAGATCAGAGGATGGAGCAGAGGTTGGATGTGTTTAATTCCTTATTAACACCTGGAAAGAATCAGAGGGCCCCCTTGGTTTTCACAGCACTGCTAAAATAATTTCTAAGTACATATTTTCAGTGGACTGAAAAATATTTCAGGACTGATATTTTCAGTCTTAACCTTTCACCTAATTTTTTTTTTCATTTTTTAAATTATTCAATGAGTTTTATTACATTTATAGTTATACAATGATCATCACAACACAATTTTAAAACATTTCTATCCCAAACCCCTAGCCCATCCCCCAGCACCCCAATCTGTCTCATTTGGAAACCATAACTTCTTCAAAATCTGTGAGTCAGTATCTGTTCTGCAAAGAAGTTCAGTCTGTCCTTTTTTTAGATTCCACATGTAGCATTTGATGTTGGTATCTCACTGTCTGACTGACTTCACTTAGTATGATAATTTCTAGGTCCATCCATGTTGCTAAAAATGCCATTATTTTGTCCCTTTGAATGACTGAGTAATATTCCATTGTGCATATAGACCACATCTTCTTTATCCACTTCTCTGTGGATGGACACTTAGTTTTCATGACTTGGCTATTGTAAATAGTGCTGCAATGAACATTGGAGTACATGTGTCTTTTCAAGTCATGGTTTTCTCTGGATAGATGCCCAGGATTGCTGGATCAAATGGTAATTCTATGTTTAGTTTTCTGAGGACTCTCCATACTCTACTTTCCACAGTGGTTGCACAATTTGCATTCCCACCAACAGTGTAATAGGGTTCCCTTTTCTCCACACCCTTTCCAGCATTTATTATTTATAGAATTTTTGATGATGGCCATTCTGGCTGGTATAAGGTGGTATCTCATGGTGGTTTTGATTTGCATTTCTCTAATAATGAGTGATGTTGGACATTTTTTGACCATCCATATGTCTTCTTTGGAGAATTGTCTTCTGCCCATTTGTTGATGGGGATGCTGGCTTTTTTTGGTGTTGAGCTGCAGAAGATGTTTATAAATTTTGGAGATCAATCTCTTGTCAATCACTTCATTGGCAAATATTTTGTCCCATTCTGTAGGTTGTATTTTTGTTTTGTTTAGGGTTTACTTTGCTGTGCAGAAACTTTTAAGTTTTTTGTTTGTTTGTTTGTTTTATTGTCTTTTTGCCATTTCTTGGCCTGCTCCCATGACATATGGAGGTTCCCAGGCTAGGAGTCCAATTGGAGCTGTAGCCGCTGGACTATGCCAGAGCCACAGAAATGTGGGATCTGAGCTGCATCTGCAACATACACCACAGCTCATGGCAACACCCGATCTTTAAATCACTGAGCAAGGCCAGGGATCGAACCTGCAACCTCATGGTCCCTAGTCGGATTTGTTAACCACTGAGCCACGAAGGGAACTCCAAAAACTTTTAAGTTTAATTAAGTCCCATCTGTTTATTTTTGTTTTTATTGTCATTTCTCTAGGAGGTGGATCTGAGAATATGTTGCTATTGTTTATGTCAGAGAGTGCTTAGCCTGTGTTTTCCTCTAAGTGTTTTATAGTGTCTGGTGTTATATTTAGGTTTTTAATCCATTTCGAGTTTATTTTTGTGTATTGTGTTAGGATGTGTTCTAATTTCATTCTTTTACATGTGGCCATCCAAACACAGGTGTGTGGGTTTAATTCTCATCTTTCTATCCTGTTCCACTGATTTATATTTCTGTCTTTGTGTCAGTACCATACAGTTTTGATGAGTGTAGTTTTGTAGTATAGTCTGAAGTCAGGGAGCCTGATTCCTCCAGCTCCATTTTTCTTCCTCTGGATGGCTTTGGCTATTCTGGGTCTTTTGTGCTTCCATAAAAACTTTAAAATAATTTGTTCCAGATCTGTGAAAAATGTCCTTTATAATTTTATAGTAATTGCATTGCATCTGTAGACTGCCTTGTGAAGTATAGTCTCTTTGATGTTATTGATTCTTCCAATCCAAGAGCATGGTATGTCTTTCCATCTGTTTGTGTCGTCTTTGATTTCTTTCACCAGTGTCTTAGAGTTTTCAGAGTACAGATCTTTTGTCTCTTTAGGTAGGTTTATTCCTAAGTATTTTATTCTTTTTGATGTGGTGATAAATGAGATTGTTTCCCTAATTTCTCTTTCTGATCATTCATTCTAAGTATATAGAAATGCCGCCAATTTCTGTGTATTAATTTTTTCTCCTACAACTTTGCCAAATTCATTGATGAACTCTAATAGTTTTCTGGTAGTGTCTTTAGGATTTTCTAGGTATAGTATAATGACATCTGCAAATAGTGATAGTTTTACTTCTACCTTTCTAATTTATATTCTTTTATTTTTCTTCTTCTCTGATTGCCATAGCTAGGTCTTCCTAAACTATGCTGAATAGTAGTGGTGATAGCATTCATCCTTGTCTTGTTCCTGTTCTCAGTGGGAATTCTTGCAGTTTTTCACCATTGAGAATGATATTACTTCTGAGTTTGTCCTCTATGTCCTTTATTATGTTTAGATATGTTCCCTCTATGCCCACTTTCTGAAAGGCAGAAAAGGCACCCACTTTCAGAAATGGGTGTTGGATTTTGTCAAAGGATTTTGCTGCATCTATTGAGAAGATCATATGTTTTTTATTCTTCAGTTTGTTAATGTGGTGTATCACACTGCTTTATTAGTGGAGTTTGAAGAACACTTGCATCCCTGGGATAAACCCCACTAGATCATGATGTATAATCCTTTTAATGTATTGTTGGAGTCAGTTTACTAGTATTTTGTTGAGGATTTTTGCATTGACGTTCATCAGTGTAATTGGCTTATAATTTTCTCTTTTTTTGTGGTATCTTTACCTTTTTTTTTAATACTCAAATGAATTTATCACATCTGTAGTTGTATAACGGTCATAACAATCTGATTTCACAGGATTTCCATCCCACAGCCCAAGCACATCCCCCACCCCCCAAACTATCTCCTCCAGAGACCATAAGTTTTTCAATGTCTGTGAGTCAGCATCCGTTCTGCAAAGAAGTTCAGTCTGTCCTTTTTTCTGATTCCACATGTCACTGAAAGCATTGGATGTTGGTGTCTCATTGTATGGCTGACTTCACTTAGCATGATAGTTTCTAGGTCCATCCATGTTGCTAAAAATGCCGGTATTTTGTTCTTTTTAATGGAGTAATATTCCACTGTGTATATGTACCACTTCTTCTGGATCCACTCCTCTGTCAATGGGCATTTAGGTTGTTTCCATGTCTTGGCTATTGCAAATAGTGCTACAATGAACATTGGAGTACATGTGTCTTTGCGAGTCATGGTTTTCTCTGGATAGATGCCCAGGAGTGGGATTGCTGGATCAAATGGTAGTTCTATGTTTAGTTTTCTGAGGAATCTCCATACTGCTTTCCACAGTGGTTGCACCAATTTACAATCCCACCAACAGTGTACTAGGGTTCCTTTTTCTCCACACCCTCTCCAGCACTTTTTGTTTGTACATATTTTGATGATGGCCATTTTGGCCAGTGTAAGGTTATACCTCATAGTGGTTTTGATTTGCATTTTTCTATTAATGAGTGATGTTGAACATCTTTTCATGTGTTTTTTGGACATCTGTATGTCTTCTTTGGAGAGGTGTCTGTTTAGATCTTCTGTCCATTTTTTGATGGGGTTGTTTGTTTTTCTTGGTATGGAGCTGCAGAAGGTGTTCATAAATTTTGAAGATGAATCCCTTGTCAGTCGATTAATTTGCAAATATTTTCTCCCATTCTGTTGATTGTCTTTTTGTGTTGTTTAGGGTATCCTTTGCTGTGAAGAAACTTTGAGGTTTGATTAGGGCCCATTTGTTTATTTTTGTTTTTATCGTCAATACAGTAAGAGGTGGATCTGAGAAGATGTTGCTGTTGTTTATGTAGGAGAGTGTTTGGCCTATGTTTTCCTCTAAGAGTTTTATGGTGTCTGGTCTTATATCTAGGTCTTTAATCCATTTTGAGTTTATTTTTGTGTATGGTGTTAGGGAGTGTTCTAATTTCATTCTTTTCCATGTGGCTGTGCAGTTTTCCCTGCACCACTTATTGAACAAACTGTCTTTTCTCCAGTGTATATCCTTGCCTCCTTTGTCATAGATTAGTTGGATGTAGGTGTGTGGGTTTAATTCTGGGCTTTCCATCCTGTTCCAGAGATCTACATTTCTGTCTTTATGTTAGTACCATGCAGTTTTGATGATTGTTGCTTTGTAGTATAGTCTTAAGTCGGGGAGCCTGATTCCTCCAGCTCCATTTTTCTTTCTCTGGATGGCTTTGGCTATTCTGGGTCTTTTGTACTTCCAAACAAACTTTAAAATATTTCGTTTGAGTTCTGTGTAAAATGTCCTTGGTGTTTTGATAGGGATTGCATTGAATCTGTAGATTGCCTTAGGTAGTATAGTCATTTTGATAATATTACCTCTTCCAATCCACGAGCATGGTATATGTTTCCATCTATTTGTGTCATCTTTGATTTCTTTCATCAGTGTCTTCTAGTTTTCAGAATACAGATCTTTTGTCTCTTTAGGTAGGTTTACTCTTAGGTATTTTATTCTCTTGGATATGATGGTAAATGGGATTGCTTCTGTAATTTCTTTTTCTGCTCTTTCATTATTAGTGTATAGAAATGCCATCAATTTCTGTGTATTCATTTTGTATCCTGAGACTTTGCCAAATTAATGGATGAGCTCTAACAGTTTTCTGGTAGAGTCTTTAGGATTCTTTAGGTAGTGTATCATGTCATCTGCAAATAGTGATAGTTTTACTTCTTCCTTTCCAATTTGGATTCCTTTTATTTCTTTTACCTCTCTGATTGCTGTGGCTAGGACAATGTTGAAGAGCAGTGGCGAGAGCGGACATCCTTGTCTTGTTCCTGATCTCAGAGGGAATTCTTTCAGCTTTTCACCATTGAGAATGATGTTCACTGTGGGTTTGTCATATATGGCCTTTATCATGTTGAGGTAGGTTCCCGTTATGCCCACTTTCTGAAGGGTTTTTATCAGAAATGGGTGTTGGATTTTGTCAAAGGATTTTTCCACGTCTATTGAGAGGACCATATGGTTTTTATTCTTCAGTTTGTTAATGTGGTGTATCACACTGCTTTATTAGTGGAGTTTGAGGAACACTTGTATCCCTGGGATAAACCCCACTTGATCATGATGTATAATCCTTTTAATGTATTGTTGGAGTCAGTTTACTAGTATTTTGTTGAGGATTTTTGCATTGATGTTCATCAGTGAAATTGGCCTGTGGTTTTCCTTTTTTGTGGTATCTTTTTCTGGTTTTGGCGTCAGGGTGATGGTGGCCTCGGAGAATGAGTTTGGGAGTGTTCCTCTGCAATTTTTTGAAATAGTTTCAGAAGGATAGGTGTTAGCTCTTCTCCAAATGTTTGATAGAATTCACCTGTGAAGCCATCTGGTTCTGGACTTTTGTTTGTTGGAAATTTTTTAATCACAGTTTCAATGCCAGTAGTTGTTATTGTTTTGTTCATCTTTTCAATTGCGTCTTGGTTTAGTCTTGAAGACTGTACTTTTCTAAGATTTGTCCATTTCTTCTAGGTTGTCTATTTTATTGGCATATAGTTGCATGTAGTAGTATCTTATGATACTTTGTATTTCCGTGATATCTCATGTAACTTCTCATTTTTAATTTCTAATTTTATTGATTTGAATACTCTTTTTTTCTTGATATGTCTGGCTAAATGTTTATCAATTTTGTTGATCTTTACAAAGAACCAGCTTTTTGTGTCATTGATCTTTTCTATGGTTTTCTTCATTTCTATTTCATTTATGTCTTCTCTGATCTTTATGATTTCTTTAATTTTTATAATTTTAGATCTTATCTGTTCTTCTCTATATAGCTGTTTTAGATGTAAAGTTAGGTTGTTTATTTGAGATTTTTCTTGTTTCCCGAGGTAGGCTTGTATTGCTAAAAACTTTCCTCTTAGAATGGATTTTGCTACATCCCATAAGTTTGGAGTGTTGTATATTTTTTGTCATTTCTTCTAGGTATTTTTTAATTTCCTCTATGATTTTTCCACTGATCCATTGTTTGTTTAGTAGCATGTTGTTTAGCTTCACTTGTTTGTATTTTGTGCAGTTTTTTTCTTGTTGTTTCTTTCTAGTTGTGTAGTGTTGTGGTCAGAAAAGATGCTTGATATGATTTCAATTTTCTTAAAGTTACCAAGGCTTGATTTGTGGCCCAGAATGTGATCATTCCTAGAGAATTCTCCATGTGCAATTGAGAAGAATGTATATTCTGCTGCTTTGTGATGGAAATCCTATAAATATCTATTAAGTTCATCTCATCTAATGTTTCATTTAGGGTCTGTGTTACCTTGTTGATTTTCTGTCTGGATGATCTGACCATTGTAGTAAGTGGGTTGTTAAAGTCCCCCACTATTATTGTGTTATTGTCAATTTCTCCTTTTAGGGTTGTCTGCAGTTGTCTTATATGTTGAGGTGATCCTATGTTGGATGTGTATATATTTACAATTGTTATATCTTCTTCTTGGATTGATCCTTTGATCATTAAGTAATGCCCTGCCTACACCACAGCTTATGCCAATGCCAGATCGTTAACCCACTGAGCAAGGCCAGGGATCAAACCCATGTCCTCATGGATGCTAGTTGGGTTCATTAACTGCTGAGCCATGATGGGAACTCTGAATATTACAAATTAATGCTCAAGTGTAGCTATAGGGATTTTAATTTTTTTGGACATTTAATAAGTATAATTTCTTTGGATGTAAAAAAAAATAAGAACTCAAAATGCCAGCCCCAGCCCCTGAACTGACTGTTCCAACCCAAATAATTATATTTTTCTCATACTTTGGTCAATGGCACAGTTAAACTATAATATCATCTGGCAATTTCCAAATGCAGATTCCTAGGCCATGTCTCAAACCATGTGAATCAGAATTTGTGACATGTGGTCCAAGAGTCTGGATTTGAAGAAGCTCCCTAAATTATACTATTGCTTAAATGTCAAATACTTCCATTTGATGAACTAAGAGTCTGAAAACATCTCTTTTTACATTTTAGAGGTGATTTTCTTCAAGTTTCTCTTTAATATATCTTGGCTCTTTCTGTCTATGCTATCCTTAAGGATGTTCTTTTTTCATATGGATCATGGGCCTTATGCATAATTCCAGCTAATTACTTCTTTCTATATTTTACAGTATTCAAGTGAGCTGCTACAATAAAAAAGACCCCAAATATATATTCATTTGAGCATAATAAAAATAATTGATCTTGGGTATTCTATGGTGGCATAGAGGGTTAAGGATCTGGTGTTGTCACTGCTGTAGGTCTGGTTACTGCTATCATACAGGTTCAATCCCTGGCCAAGGAACTTCCACAAGCTATGGGCAAGGCAAAAAAAATCCCTTAATAGTTTAATCAGGCATTGTATTCAGAATGAAGTTTCCCTCAGTGATAATTCAGTAACTGAGGCACTTTACCTCTTATGCCTCACCATCTCCCAAGGGCTTCTGTAGCATCTTCCTTCAGACAAAAGGAAGGCAAGAGAACAATGGGTGTGATCAGGCCACATCCACTTCCATGCCTTGTCTTAGAAATGGTACCAACACTCCTTTCATATTGCACAGGCCAGAATTCAGTCACAGTGGACAAAGCTACAGCAGGGGCCAGGAAATGCCATGCCACACTCTGCCCAAGGAGATGAGAAAATAGGGTTTTGATGAACAAGTTTCAGTTGTGGGCCATTTAGCTACTAGGAAGTCATATGCAGCTGGGAAGAAGGAGACAAACACACTGAAATAAACTGAGGAAAATGTGGAGAAGAAAAAGAAGTAACTCAGACACAATCCTTTAACCCCTAGGAAGAGTCATGACAGAAGCTAGATTTACCTCAAATTTCACATGAACCAGACTCCTCTGTTTATATGAATGAGGTTGAGCTACTTGTCCATCAATAAACAACAGCTAATAAGGTAAGGAAAAGAAACATTTAGTTTTCTAGGAAGCGTCATAGGACATTAGTCAACAATATAAAATAATAGTCAATTATTTAAAGTTCCCCTCTCTGTCATTCTGATTCTGACTATGATTGATCCTCTTTAAGAAAAGAGTTCTAACTAAAAAGTAAAATCTTTTGGAAATCTCTGTCAATGTAAATTTAAAATTTCCTCCACATATGATTCTGGTCACAGTACTCAAAATAAATTATAGCAGAACTAGAAAGTTTTCAGGAAATGGACATCAAGATGATTAAGATGAATTTAAAAAATACTTGATGATGACCTTGATATATAAGAAATAGCTACATAGAAAAGAGAGATGTATGGAAAAGGGCAGTGTGTTTGGGGCCTATAAAGTGATGAAAAGAATGCCCAGTTGTTCACCTCCAATCCAAAAGCACTTAATGGACAATACTACATGCCTGCAACAAGCCTGGTGCTGGAGGATACACTAAGGACTCCACTATGGACCCCAGCCTTGAACCCTTCAGTTTCCCAGGGAAAATAGCAGAATGCAGAGCATAGAACTTGATGGTTTTTCACACATTCAGACCCGAATTTGAAATATTGTTCCACCTCTTGCTGGTTAACAAACTTTAACTGCCATGAGAAGATATTTATTTATTTATTTATAAAACAGGAATACAGGTAAACATGTCAAATGAGACATGCTTCAGTGTTATGAATGTTGATTTTTACAACAGGATTAAATTCTATTATAAGGATGATGTAACCCTTGAAGCTTGAGATTTGTTTGATATAAATGAACCTAATTAAACAAGGGTAGAGATTAAACTGATGATAAGTAGTGTTGAAAATTACAGATGAGAGGGCAGACAAAATTATCAACACCACTTTTTCGCATTATACAAATGGGTGATTTCTTAAGGAAACAATTTGTCTTGTTCTATTGTAACACTTTAATGATGATTCCTGATAAAAGACATAATTTGGAGAAAATAATCAATAGGACCCATACAAAGAAATTTAGTTTTTAATAATATGTTGGCAAAGTATAGGCATTTATAAACTTTGTTAGATTGTATTCAGATCCTTTTTCTCTCAAGTTACCAGAAAAATAAAACTGATAGAAGAGTAGACTGGCCCCTCTGATGTCTGTTAATTCCAGTTTATCCAGTAAAGATTTTTTTTCCTCTCTTTTTGCCATTTCTCGGTCCTGCGGCATATGGAGGTTCCCAGGCTAGGGGTCAAATCAGAGCTGTGGCTGTAGCCACTGGCCTATGCCACAGCCACAGCAACATGGGATCCAAGCTGCATCTGCTCATGGCAACGCTGGATCCTTAACCCACTGAGCAAGGCCAGGGATCGAACCCACAACCTCATGGTTCCTACTTGGATTTGTTAACCGCTGAGCCACGACGGGAACTCCCTCCACTGAAGACCTTTAAATAGGACCTATTTATTCTTATTTAACCTACTTCATAGGTACATTAGACATAATGTGCCATTTTATCGCTGAACATAGTTTGTTACATCATATTACAAGTAGTATACACTTATTATGTAATTATGTATATATTTGTAGATATATTTGCATATATATATGTATATATGTGTAAAATGTAACATATGTGAAATATGTTTTATTTTTCTTTTTACAGACACACATGTTCATATGGAAGTTCCCGGGATAGAGGTTGAAATGGGAACTGCAGCTGCAAGCCTACACCAAAGCCATGGAAACACTAGATCACAGCTGGATCTGTGACCTACACCACAGCTTGCAGCAATGCAGTATCCTTAACCCAGTGAATGAGGCCAGAGATTGAACCTGCATCCTCTCAGCAACTCTGTTGGATTCTTATCCCACTGAGCTACAACAGAAACTCTGAAATATGTATTATGTTTTAAATTTGTTTAATCTATATACCCACAGTAGCATAAATCATCCCCAGAAAATGCAGTTATGGGATTGGCACATTGGTCTAGTTTTGGAGGATTTCTATATTATGAAATAGTGAAAGAACTCCCTGGCTATGAATCCTCTAAAGGCAGTTTTCATGAAAAGTTTCCAAAGAAGGAGCTAGAGGGATAAATTGAATTGACAGACACACAATATATTTGATCTCTTTGATCATTCTGTATTGGGATGCATATGAGTTTCAGACACAGTGTTGTTGCTATGATGGAATTGGAAAGTTTCCTGGAGAAGATAATCCAAAGTAATCAAAACTGGAAAGGACTAGAGGTTATCTAGTCAGCTATATTATTTCACCATTGAGAAAAATGGATCTCTAGAGAGAACACTGAGGAGCTTTAAGCCTCATTTCTTCGGGGGTCAAACAACACAATAACTTAACACAAGTTAGTAAGGATCAGAAATGGGAGGGTGACTTGGACATGGCACTTCCATTTATGTATTTGTAGTGGAAGAAGTTTCTAGACTCTGAACACCTATATTGACCAGTTTTTGTATGTATCACAGAAGGTCAGTGGTTCTTATGTTAGTCAAAAGTAATATATGTACATTATAATTTATAAAAACAAATTAAGTGGTAACTGTTTTACAAATTGACACAGGACATAATTTCTTTAAAAAATTCACCTCATGTATGCAGAAAATTTGGCTACACAAAACCTTTCAGGAATGTAGCAATACTGGAAAATTTATTTCACCTCAGGATTGTGGGAGCAATTTATATTCTGTGAGGCAAAAAGAATAAATTCATGATACATAATTGTCACTCTTTTGCTAATCTTTTAAGTATGAGAGTCACCATACTTAAAGAAATCCCAATTCTATAATATTTCCCTTCTCTAAACTCCCCAAATGAAAAAAAATAAATAAAAGAAAGAAAGAAAACTAAACAAGATAGTGGAACGTGTTGAATCAGGCTTAATTTTTGGCCTCTGCTCAGGAATGATGGCAACACTCTATAATTACAGCTAAGAACATAATCCAAACTTCAAGAGATAACATTTAGAAATAACACTCCACTGGAAGGGGCTGTCTCAGCTGTAAATCCAGGTTTATCGAAGGCCACCCCACTACCATCACAGGACGTGGAAGCCTCTGTCGATGAACTACAGAGATATTGCCAAAGATGGGGAATTATCGGGTTTCTTCTGCATAGAGCTAGTCGATCTGCCACTTTCAAGTTCTAATACCTGAAGCCTCTGAGCAAAGAAAGGGCAGGTAAAAAGGCTACGGGAGGAAAATACTGACATTCTTTGTTTGAGAGACTGGGCTCAATCCTCCTAAGTTCATTTAACGGGATATTTTTCCTCCTTCTTGTTCTGCAAGAAAAAAGATCCCTTAGATCCAAATTTATCACAATTGAAATAAAAAATGTAAAAGATCAGTATAAAACATTTAACAGCAACAGTTAATAATGTATATGATAACATATTGCACTAATATATTGACAAATGTGGCAATAAAGTATTAATGTGGTTATGTATCATCAAATATACCAGCCATTCATCCTCTCTTCTGCTCCAGTTTAAAAACAAAGCAAATCCTAAGACTATAAAAAAGAAGATAGAATCTCCAAGTGCAATTTCAATTAAGCACATCTCTGAGAAACTCTACCCACAAGCTCCTAAGGAGGCAGGTTGTCAGTCTGATTATGACAAAGTGCCTTTAGGATTGGTCACAAAAGCCACAAGGAAATAACTTCTATATTTCAATCCAAGTCTAGAAATCAGATCTAGTCAAGTGGGGGAAAAACTAAGATGTCAGTAAAGTTTGTTTTCACCACCCTGTTATCTCTATTTAGGGCCTATTTTTTTAATCCCTAAGGTCACAGTGTGCCATGGTCAGTTTTATGTATCAGCTTAGCTGGACTCTGGACCCATTACAAGATCAAACACTAATCTAGATGTTGCTGTGAAAATATTTTGAAAAGATGATTAAAATTCATCCTCAGTTGTGTTAAGTAGGGGAGATTGTCCTAGATCCCCTGGGCAGGCCTATTCTATCAGTTGTAGGACTTTCAGTGCAAAAATGAAGTTCCCTGAAAAAGAAGGAGAAATTTCGCCAGTGGTCTGCAGCTTCAGCTCATGCTTGAGAGTTCCAGCTGGCCCTTCCCCACACTCTGCTCTACAGATCTAATGCTTGCCTAGCCAGCCTCCATAATCACATAAACCAACATTTTGTAATAAATCTCTAAGATATTTCTCCTATTAGTTCTTGCTCTGGTTGATTTTTCTGGATACAGAATGTTTCAAAATCCCATTGTTACCCTTAACTTCCTTAAAATCTTAAATTATCATGAAATAATTTATTCCCAGTTACCTTGATATCTGGGCATTTATTAAATCAAATCTTTGTCTCATGCAAAATGTAATTGCACGCATTCATCATTCTTCATGGGCGAAGGAAAGAAGGAGCAAAGGATTACATCATTCTATCTCCAATTAATGGTATATAGACAGTCCGGTAATTATTTTATAGGTCAGACTAGCATTTTCATCAGAATACTAGGTTTTGCCCTCATCCATGTGATTTAAGGCATTAGTAAGTGGTTTAGTTAGAATTTGAAATAAATGTAGGAACCCTGAAGTCAATGGACATTAGGATATTAGTAGTCTCCTTTGGTCACTTGCTTTTAATATCCACTGTGAGTGATGGTATCTCTCAACCAATATACTCAATAACCTACAACTTTGAAGTATGTCATGGTCCTCAAGTATGGCATCTGGTTAATTCATCATCATTAAAAAAAAATGATCACCAACAAATCCTTAAATTGAATATTCTTTTCCATCTATGTATTTAAATATTCTTCTCTATGGACAATTTTTTTTTTTTTTTTTTTACTTTTCTAGGGACACACCCATGGCATATGGAGTTTCCCGGGCTGGGGGTCTAATTGGAGCTGTAGCCGCTGGACTACGCCACAGCCACAGCAATGCCAGCTCCGAGCCACGTCTGCAACCTACACCAAAGCTCTCAGCAATGCCAGATCCTTAACCCACTGAGCGAGGCCAGGGATTGAACCCACAATCTCATGGTTCCTAGTCAGATTCGTTAACCACTGAGCCATGACAGGAACAACACTATGGACAATTTGATGGTTTAATTTCCTCCCAAAATAAGGCAATACATCTTTAGCTGCTCTGAAAGATTAGCTATTATATCACTTAGACTAAAAGTCTAAAGGCTTATCATCTGAAAAGTTGTATGCTTAGTCCAGCAATTTTGATCTTAGCTTGAAAATTTTGAGGGCTTGAAGAAAAGTAGCCTTGAACCTCTACAACTACATTTTTTTTTCTTTTTGGAGAATCTGAAACTTCAACAACTTTCAAATCTTTACTGAACCCAGAAATCAATAAAGTCTAACTCCAAAGAAGTAGTGTGGGTTATAGAAATACCGATTAATAACAAACATTTTTACTTCTAACAGTACTTATCTTTCTAAAATGTTGATGTGCATTGTGGAGGAGACTATCAGAATATGGGAAAAAGAAAACTGGGATTAGTTTTAGAAATCTAAAATTTTTGTAAATGTTCTAACGCTTATTTTTCTATGAGATGTCGGAAAAATATCACCCTCCCCCATTCCAAATCTGGGTATAATGGAAGCTTCTCCTTTTTCTCAAAAATACTGTTTGGATAAAAAATAGAAATACATGGAGTTCCCGTCGTAGCGCAGTGGTTAACAAATCCGACTAGGAACCATGAGGTTGCGGGTTCAATCCCTGCCCTTGCTCAGTGGGTTAACAATTCGGCATTGCCGTGAGCTGTGGTGTAGGTCACAGATGCGGCTCGGATCCCGCGTTGCTGTGGCTCTGGCATAGGCTGGAAGCTACAGCTCCGATTAGACCCCTAGCCTGGGAACCTCCATATGCCTCAGGAGCGGCCCAAGAAATGGCAAAAAGAAAAAAAAAACATAAATAAATAAATAAAATAAAATCTGTTTCACACTTAAAAGTGCATTGTTGGGAAAACCTAATTGTAAAATTCCTACCCACTGTCACTACATCAGCACAAAAAAAAAAAAAATAGAAATACAACAAAATATCTGGTTGTCCTTGCAAAGGGCTATCATAAACAATGTTCTTAAAACTGCTTCATTTTTTGTTTGTTTGCTTCTGTTTCAGGAGAATTGTGATTCATAGAAATGTAAAGATCTGCTCCAAATCTTACCCCCAGATAGTCATATAGGTGGAACTAAACTCCAGATTAAGTTGCCTCCCAGCTGGCACTTGCCACATAGATTATTTTTTTTCTCATCCAACACATGACATTTCTTTCTTCTGAGTAAGCCCTTAGTAGACTTAACTTCCCTCATGAGCAGATCAGAAGTGAGTGGGGGGGTCTCAATCCAAGAGTTCCATAGCATTAGTGGGTGTATATTTTTAATCTATTTGTATTTTGTCTGAATATAAGTATCATCAAGCATAATTCAACTCATACATTATGAGGCAAGTCTCTCGTTCATGAATCATACCCTCAATCCTCGTTATTGCCTTTATCCTTCTGACACAGATATTTTCCTGAAAAGACACTGAACCAATAAGTTATAGCTTTAAAAACATTTGGCCAGTTCTCTATTTCACTCTTAAAATAACCTGCAGATTACTGCTTTATTCCAAGGAGCCAACAAGAGATCTCCATCACAGAGGAATGATTTGAATAATTTGTAGTCTCTTTTCTCTTTCTTGGGAAGATGAATAGGGCTTGCAAAGAGTTAAAAAAAATGCCACGCAAGAATAAGTTTTTTAGCTTGGTAAATGGAGAGAATAGGAGTAACTTAAATATATATTTCAAATATATAAACACATTATCAAAATGAAGGAAGCACATTTTTACCATATTCCCTGAATCTGATGCAATCTTAATTCAACTTTTTATTTAACATGACCTGAATTATCATATTACTAGTAATAGAAAAATTATAGGAGTTCCCATTGTGGCACAGCAGAAACAAATCATACTAGGAACCATGAGGTTTCAGATTCAATCCCTGGCCTTTCTCAGTGGGTTAAGGATCCGGCATTACCATGAGCTGTGGTGTAGGTTGCAGATGCTGCTCAGAACCTGCATTACTGTGGCTGTAGTATAGGCTGCAGCTGTAGCTCTGATTGGACCCCTAGCCTGGGAATCTCCATATGCTGCTGGGGCGGCCCTAAAAAGCAAATAAAATGAGATAAAATGCTTTAAAAAAAGAAAAATTATAATACAATGTGCTAATGATGGGAATTTGATTACAAAGATCCAGTTATCTCTTACAAAGGAGATGCTCAGAATGGACCTAGTACCCTTTCTGTGTTTTGGATGAAAAGACATCCAGAAATTATTTAGTTAATGTCATTTTTATCATATGAGAAAATAGAGATTGTGAGAGGTTAACTGACTTACTCAAGATATTATAGCTGATGTTATGAACAGTATATCCTGGTGTTATCCCTCCAGAAGCTTAACTTTGGCATTAGACAGATATAAATTTGAATCTTCCCACTTAGGGAATGTTGAGCAAGCTATTTAACATCTCTTTACTTCAATTTTTTTACATCTTTAAAACTTAGTATAGTATTAATACCTACCTCATAGGCAATGGAGTTTAAATAAAAGCTAATGTGTGACAAGCATTTGTCATAGTGGATGACACCTCATATGGGCTCATGACATTTTAGCTCTCAAGATTTATCTTTGTTTCTCTGTCCCTGGCCAACTCCAGTGATTCTTCTAGCTCTTCATTCACTGCATTAGACACATACAACCATTTTACTGACCGTCTTTTCATATTGTCAGTGCCTGTGTTCTCAGCACCTTTGATGAAGTCACTTAAGGCAGGGACCATCCCCTTCCTTCTTTGGGTACTGAATGAGTCAGATGTATCAATGTAACAATGAAACAATGAACACCTCCTCAATGAAAGACTCTCAGTTTCAGATACACAATAGAAGCTCAATATAAATATTTTTTACATATAAATCAATTAGCAGAAAGTAGCATATTTGCCTCTTAGTCCATACTTGTATTCGAAGTTTACATTATGTCTTTTTATCTCATGAGATTGGTACATGGCATGTTTTAATTTATGTTGACTGAATGATAAATGAATTAATGAATTAGTGTATGACACCCATAGCTTCCTCCCCCTTTGAGCTCTCTTTAAGGGGGAAAAAATCACACTGGACAATATATATTCTTAACAACAAAGAAAAATCTGGAGATATAGCCGTGCATCTTATGAATCCATTCTATTTCAATGCTTATTTTAGAGAATTTCAACAAATGGGTAGTACATGAAGATTTTTGAAAAAATAATAGGGCAACCCTTTGTTTTAAAACATTCAGTTTAATTGAATGTTACTATAGTTCTCAATCAGTGTATCTAAGAGCAAAAAAATCAAGTGGTCAAAATTCCCCTGTGGGGAATATTTCTGTAAGGTTTGACAGATTTCAGAGAGCCCTGGGTTATCAGCAGCCATAGAACATTTCAAGCTAATGAGTGGATTTGTTAGAAATAGTATTTAGAATGATTTAATCATGTTTTACTTCATTACTGATGACACAGACACACGGATCCACAAACCCTTTAACTTCTCATAGAGAATGTGTATAGACATAGAAACCGAAAGCTTATTTTCCTTTTTATTTGCAGTCCTTGATGCACTCTTTTGTTCTTTGCTACCACAATTCTGCCACCACGGCCAGCAGTTGATGGAAACCAGCACATTGCCTTTCCAAAGTAATGGACTGGACCACAGTTTTTCACACTTTGTTTTTTACATGCAATAACAGCACCCCTGATATTCAGAATAGGCAGAAAACTAGTGATATAGTTCGAAGGAACTGAATATCTAGGGATATGTCCCTACTGTTAAACACACTAACTGGTTTTGGAACTTTCGACAAAGTCCCTACTTTTCAAAGACTTCCCAGACAGAGACCCTTGTTTTGAGGTGGTTACTCTGGGGAGGGTTTAACATCTCAAGCCATTATTAAGCATTAATACCCCAGCCAAAACTATTTTACCAATGCTTTCCACTATAGGGATTTCCAGAGAAGATCGAAGTCCTATAGGAGATCATGGCTGAATAAACATCACAGATGGCTCCTCATCATTAGCTGGGCAGAAGCAATCTGAAGATACTTTGTCTAGTTTGAGTTTATGATGGGAACTGGCCAGATGATCAAGATTGTCCTTGGCCTTTCAAAAGGAGGGTACATGAGTTACAAATATAAGCTTTAAAACCACAACATCTTCTGTTTTCTAGGCTCAGCCTTTCCTGGTTTCTAAATAAGAACTTAGATTTCATATCCCCAGGAAATAAAGAAAAAAGTTTGATGGAGAGCTGAAGCAATCGCACAAGTGAATAAAGATGCCAGGACTACGTTGACTGAATAAAAGGGAGAATAACATTGAAAACTGAGCCAAGTAAAACTGATTGAAGAATGTTTTGTTTTAATTGGTGTAAAATATTATTTAGTCTGAATTATCTGGATAGTCATGTCTCTCTGTCTTTTACTTAATTTTCCGGTACATACAAGACCTGAGGATGTCTTCCTTGATCAAATTATCTGCATAATTACCCAAATATCCAACTCCTTTTGGCCAACACATACTGCCTTTGGACTCCTCCTTGGACAATTGGGGCACAATTATCACACTGGAAATCTCTTCTCTAGGTTGTCTACTCACTGAGAGAAAGTACAAGGTGAAACATTAGTTTATAAAGACTTTTACAGAGAACTATTAGACCAAAGTATCTCTTTTTCAAAACCTGTCTTAATTATCCAAATCAACATTAAAATGTTCATTTTATGACAGCCTAGGTTCCATGATCCAGAATGGAGACCACCCTCCCCTGAAAAATGAGCTCTACTTAAGTCATTGGATGTCCTCCCTAAAAGCACACCTTTTATCCATCACTGTAGCTCCATTATCCTTTGCGTAATTCCTTTCAAAACTGTTAATATCCAGTGGATTTTTAGCAAAAATGAATCTCCTAACAGAGACACCATACACTGTACATCAAATTCCTTTATACAGAAATAATGGAATTTTGTTTCTGTGTTGAGTTCTATATGCAGTAAATGCTCAATAAACGTGACTTAATAAAAGTTGTCCTGTTTATAGGCCTTTATGACCTGAAAGAGGCTTTAGCATTTGTCTCCTCTGCCAGTGCCACTGTGAAGGACACACAGACCACTTAGTGCACAATTCCAGATAACATAATCCTCAAAGACCACGAGATGAGCAGAAGTCCCTGGAGTCACCACCTACTGTATAATGTGCCAGTCCTGTACTCCAGGAAGTAAATATACCAGGCAGTTATTCAAAACTAATAGCCTTAACCTCCCAATTTCTTAATCTAAGTTTTCCTTGGGATTCCCCAGCAGCTTCATTAATGTATAGGAATTCCTCTTCCTTTTCAAGATGTTTCATCTATAAATAGGATCCTAGAACAGTGGTCTCTGAAACAAGGCACTTACAGGGCAGCAAATACAAATGATTATTCAGAGGGATGAAGAAAACAGAACCTCTCTTAGTAAGCATTTCAGTTGACAAAAAGAAAGAAACTAAGTTTTACAAATATTTACTATACAAATTGCCACTTGTTCCCTCAGCCTGTCCATACAGCAGATGGTCACATGTCATATAAAGTAGGTGATGTGTCCCGAAGGAAAATTGGAACTTCTGCAGCTCAGCAGGGATGATGGAGCCCCATCTCAGTGCTTCACTACCTTCCATCTTACTATGATGGATGATAGTTTACAGCTATCTGATTATGTGGATTTTACTTTTGATATTAATTAAACCAAGTTTCATAAAATGGATGAAAGTTTGAAGATGATTCTAGAAAAGTAGCAGCTGACGGAAGATAGTATCAATGACTAACATGCAAACTGAAATCTCTATGCCTGGTGCCTGGGTCTTCTTCAGATCTACATAAAAGTATGACAGGAAGAGGCTAATCAAATATGATTTAAACAAATTCAAACTTTCAAATTATCAATGACTATCTGAAATATAGATTTATTTCTAATGTCATGAACAAAGAACCAACTCTAAGCCTAACTTATGCCTTGAGAGACTAATAATGGATCAAAAACAAGTGGAAAATGAGTCATTTATAACATGAAATAAAACCTCTATAATTTCTCAGCAATATTTTAAATAAACTGCTTTATGAAATTTCTTCTAAAGTACTTATGAATAATAAATATTTAAATGAATAAATAAATATATACAAATAAGTCTGCAAATACTGGAGCTGCATGCTCAAAAACATTTTAAAATACCCTATTTTGATTTCAAACCAATCTAAGTTCTCTTTACCTTATGTGTGATAAGGCATGTCTAAAAAACATTGTCTGAACTACTTTTAATCCAGGTTGTCCCCTTTATAATAATGTTCCGTTATGACTTTTTAATCTTGCACATTAAGGCCTTTCATTAAAGTGAGTTCAAGTTAGCATTTTTTAACCTACTCTAAAATGTTAACATGAGCCACAGTGGACTACCAGCTCAATAATCTTCCAATTGTCCCAATCTCCAAATGGCCCATTGAGGCTCAATTCGTTCCAGTCTATTGATTAAATATGTATTTGTGTGGTTTTTGAAAACATTTAGTTATTTACTTAAGAGGCCTGAACAGCTGGTCTACTAGGTAAAGGCATTAGGACACAGTTGAAAGTTAGACCCATTCAATTTAAATACATTTTTTATAATGGAAAATATTTTAAAGGAAAAAATCTCTTTTACTTTTGGTTCTATTCTCTTCTAACCTGCAACATACATTGCAGGTCCTGTGTCTGTTAGAAGGAATATGTGTAGAATATAATATTTGTCCATTCTGAGGGTCAGTGATTATATACAAAATATAAGATTTCAATGATATTTTATTATTGCTTATTTTCCTTGAATATCAAAAGAAATTAGACTATACTATGGAGTCATTTCAAAACTATAGATACTACTTTTTTGAGTTCTGTGAATTTCATTACCTTTTTAAAATATATGCTGATAAAATTAGCATGATGTAATAACATATTAACTTGATTTTATATATTAATATGTTTAGACAAGATATTCATTGCAGATATTAACTGCCCCTCAACACCATTTTTTAAACTTCTGAAACAATTAGATTTTTACGTTAATGCATATACACACCCAGACACAAACATAGCACTGCATATTCTAAAGACATAAAGTTGAACTAATCCTGGAATACTCTTGAAAGAAAACCAGGAGGAACCAGTTTAATGAAAAAAAGTATTTCTTGAGCACCTAAGCAAGCTACAACCACACTAAGAATTCTTTACCTCTGCTGAGAGAATAAGAGTAAATGGGTATATAATGGGTTGGGTTTAAAGAACTCTGATGTTATGCTGCTTTAGAAGCATAATGAATATTTTATAAGTTTTATTTCATCTCCTTAAATGTAAACTTCTTGCAGACAATGAAAACACATTTAGCTCATCCTGAACATTTTATAGACAAAGGACAAGGGTATCACAAATCTAATATCTACTATGTATTTAGAAGTTACATGCAATCTCTGGCCCAGGAACTTACCCATGCTGGGGGCATGACCCAAAATTAATCATTCGATTTATTTATTAAAAGTTATAAATCAGGCTAACAACACATTGAATAAATTGTTATATGTTGGCTAGACAATTGTACCTTCATAACAACCTGGAAGGCTAAATCGAATTTAAACTTCTCAGACTCTTCAGAGCTCTGTCTAAACATGGAGGTGTGGGGAAAGTTGTCTTAGGCCTGGAATCTCACCTCAACTGCCTTTATTTCCCATCTCTGTTCAGCTGCACATTTTAAGGGAGACCCTTACTCTTCACGTATCACTTCTTAGAAATTTTCCCTTTAAATATTCCTTGCCTTGTCTTCAGATCTGGGGGTTTGCACACACTGTGTATACTGTCAAGCCTCTGGGAACAGATCTGAGAAAAAGGCTTCACACTCTCTAGCAGTAAATTCAGAGCCATTTAGAAAGAGAATTCCCAGGTCATTAGAATTCAGAGCAGGATCTAGAAGGGAGAGTGGACTCCTAGTTGGCATGGCCCTTAAGCCCTATGGACTCCCTGTCCTTGCCCAGGTGTAAGATATTTACTCTACATTTGTATCCCCCAAGGTCCTACAAAGACTTGCTTGGTAAATATTGATTAATTGAAGGTTACATGATTGATGTTAAGTGAAGTTTATAGTTCATTTACTCACCATAACCACAGCTCTGAAAAATGAAATCCATGAGATATTGTATTGATTAACCTCTCCTCTCTGCAACCACAATCATCTGATAAAACAAATTATTTGTTTTCTCTTATTGTCCAATATTAGCCAAAAATGATGGTTTCCCTTTAGAAGAGACTTGAATTTTCATGCAGTAAATATAGGAAGTAACTCAAAATCTCCCAAGCTTCAAGTTTATATTAAGCCAGGATGAAAAGTTTCAAATATTGGAATACTGGCTATTCAGATGGCCAGAAGAATTAGAATTGGCTCCATCACTCAGTGTCCGCCACGACTGTTATCTTGTTCATTGTAATACCACTGCTTTCACATTTCTTTATAAACATGACTCCTAAGAGAATATCTTTTAAAGCTTGGATTTAAAAAGTTACTGGATTTCATCATGTTTTTCTAAAAAGAAAAAAAAAATTCAAACTTGATCAGCTCTTCTCTCTGTTTGGTCTAGCAGCAGCCTTGGACACTTTGCAAAAACACTTTTGAAAATATGATTTGCAATTTTAGACACTAAATCTTTCCTGTTAAGAATTATAACCACTTCTTGAGTCTGATTCTTGGTGCTCCAGCTTTTACTCAAACTTGATCAAAGCCCAGGATGAGAGAGATGTGTGAAAAACTCTCAAACTTCTCCACTGAAAAGTTAAAATGGATAATTCCAATAGCAAAAGTGTGTCAGTTTGAATTTAATGTCTTTAAATCAATGTTTGCATTTTAATGTTTTGTATGATTAGCACATTATTGATATATCATGGAAAAATAATTAAAACATATTAATAACCATTTCTAGGAATCCCAAACAATTAACAACCTCATGCATGGTGAATTCCAATTTGATTTATATTTATACTAAGCCTAATACTAGGGCAAAGGACAAATCAATAAACCACCAGCACAGATGGTATAATGCCTAAAACATATCATATAGAGAACTACATTATCACCATAAGGGATTTAAACAAAATAGCAACATGTAAATTAGATGGAAATAAGACATAAATACACAAAATGAAAGGGAAAGTAATATTTAATTGTTGCTGTGAGTCAATGAGGTTATATTAGTTTTTCACTATTGTAAGTTATGCTTCATATTGAACCATGACATAATTCAATATAATAAAGAGACCCACTAAAACAACACTGAAGAAAAAACTCAAAACTTGATTATGTGTTAGTGAATCAATATTCTGCTTGAGTCTCATACTGTATGAAGTAGAAACCTTGTATAGATTTGAAAATACTTAAATATTCTAATGCTTTAGTATTGTTATAGTGCATTTCTTCCACAGTTCTTTTTTAAATTTAGAAATAGAGGCATGTATAAGTGTGATGTATTTGTTACCTCTTTTTATGCACTAAAAATGTTAGCAACATTTATTTCACATATAGCATTGTTTGAGTCCCTAATGATATGCAAGATAAAATTTCCTAAGGTTGTAAATAAAAAAGCTATCACTGCCAGACCTTTACAAAGTGTCTAAGTGTTGTTGGTTTTAGATTTCTTATTGGCACATGTCAATTCTCCCCTGTTTATGTGGCTTTTCATGAATCTCACTTTCCCCAACATCCTCTGCAACATTGCAGTATTAAAGGGTTTCATACAATCTCTGGCATCTGAAACAGACATTTTTTTTTTCTTTCTTTTCCCCATCAGCTCAAGAAGCTCAAGAATTTGACCATGTTCACACATTTCCCCTAGGGATGCTGCAAGAAACAGGAGGATTATATGGTTTTGTCTTTTGTTGCCTGCAAGTGTGGCAAATCCCTTTCTGGCAAAGAAAATGAGTGGAAAGGTAAGTGAAATGTCAGGATAACTCACTGCTTAACTCAGGTCATCTGTTGAGAGAGAGAAAGAATACACATTCACAAGCTGCGTCTTTCATGAGGTTTATATAAATCCTTCTATAGTTATTCCAAAAATTGGTTAAAGCTGTTAGTGATATGCATTTCCTGCATATGAATAAAACAACTCATACCCTTATGTGGCTTCTTTTTTACAGTTTTCCAGGTCATAGGGAGTTTACTTGAAGGAGTTGACAGTTCACCTTATTTCACCTGGAATCAAGAATGGCTCTTAGTGCTTTTTGACCTACCCACAAATAAGTCAGTGATCCCCTCCTAGATGTTATCATATGGCTGCAAGAGGGCAGGGTATGCAACCCCATACTCCAACTCAAGTCCATTATTATAAAACTCTTCTTTTGCCACCAAAAGACCTCAATTTAAAGTGTTATCTGCTGAGGTGCTTCCCAAAGTATCCTTTTCTCAACATTCATTCCAGGAAATTCTTATTTACCAGGGATCTAAATAATTTGGTCATACTCTGTATATAGTTTTTCTTTTATGTGTATGATGTTCTGAACAAATTAAGCTCTTAGTTTCATTTCCCTACATAAATAGGTAGGGAATTAAGTGCCGTTTGTGGTCATGGGCATAGGTAAATTATGTAGAGAATCTGTGATGGGTTTTTCTGGCTTAAATTTCTTATGGTCAAAAACTTCTCTATCCACTGACATCCCATGTGCATATGATTAAATGTTGGGTTGTGGCACAATTTGGAGAAGATAAATCCTATTAAAATGTACTCCTGGAGTTCTCTTGTGTCAGGCTAAGGATCCAGCCTGGTCTGTGAAGAGGCTTGGGTTGCTGCTGTGGACAGGTTCAATTCCTGGTTCGGTAATGTCCACATGCCACGCCGTGGGCATGGCCAAAAAAGACAAAGAAAAAATAAACAAAATACAAAACTAAATAAAATTACTTAGCAATTAACTAGTTACTGTCTTCAGCATGCATGTGCAAATTAACATGTTAAAAAATATGGATATTTATCTAGAATGACCAATAAAAAAAAAAGGAAGGAAGCTGAGTTTGCCTACCCCACATTGAATCTATTGAGAGATGGACAATATGCCATACAGAGTATAAAAAAAAAAATCTTCAGCTGGACATAAATGGTGGGAAGTGGGGTGAAAGAAGAAGGACTAGCATCTAAGAGCAGAGAGGAATACTCTGGATCTTTCTAGGGGAGAGAAGGTGATTCATCTTCTCAGGGGTTCTGGCCTTGGGAGAAATGACCTCAGTGTAGGTCCCAAAACTGTGGTGAGTCATGGAGATAGGATTACTCTGAGGGACTTGCCCCTCCTAAAAGTGAGCACCATGAAGGCATCAACTATAACAGGAAGTTCCAAGGGACCAGAGGCAGTGGCTTTATCAGGCAAAGCCCACAGAAATGAGGCCCTCAGTGGTAGATATACAAAAAACTAAAGAATGCTGAGAGAAAGTGTTGAGCATCTTTCACCATTTGGTGTTTTGATAGAGAACAAATAGAATCCAGAATGGACAGAGAAAAGACTTTAACAATATATCAAGGTGGATTCTTCCATATAGAAAATAACTTTAAAATCAACATATATGGAAAGTCAGATCCAATTCCTCTCCTGTTAAAACTTACATTATAATAAATGAGAGAGACAAAAACCAAACACAAGTGAAGCCCCAAATAGTGAAAAGGGATTGCAGATGGCAAAGAAAAAGCAAAATAGAAACTTTATTTTAGATGGGGTTGTCCAGAAATGTATCACTGAGGGGGTGACAGGGAAGTTAAGAACCAAAGAATGGTAAATACAGAGAGAAAGCTTGTGGGCCCCTGGGTTTAGAGAGAGCTTGACACAGGCAGGAATAAAAAGGGTAGCAGGGGAGATGGGTGGTGCTTCAGGCAGGGCTGGAGGAAGATACAGGACCACAGCTCAGGGAAAATTACTAAAGACAAAGTCATGGCAGGTGTGAAAGGGGCATGGCAAGATCAAACGAACACTTATAAATAGACACATTTGTGAAAATCCAGGGCAGAGCAGGGAAGCAGAGAAGGGGCCATTAGAAATATTGTTGTCATCCAATGGCGATGTTCAGGGTGAAAGAGGCGGAAGCTAGAAGCGATTCACATGCTGGGGATTTTGGAGAGGTAGTGTTTGCTGTTACTGTTATTTATCCACACATGTATTCATTCAGGAATGTGTATTCCTACCATGGTTCAGTGGGTTAAGAATCCAATTGCAACCGCTCAGGTTGCTGCAGATGTGTGGATTCAATCCCTGGCCCAGCAGAGTAAGTTAAAATATTCAGTGTTGCTTCATCTGTGGTATAGGCTACAGCTGCAGCTCAGATTCAATCTCTAGCCCAGAAACTTCCATATACTATAGGTACATCCATTAAAAATATATATGTTTTATTCATATTTTGGGGGTACAAAAGTGAGTAATATACACTTAGAAGCTAGGCTACACCTGGGAAAAGAGTGGGTCTGGGTCTAGCACCATGCCTGGGCTTCAGAGCCATGTGGTCCTGGGTTCAGCATTACTTCGGTCAGTAACTGGGCCTTGGGTCATTTGCTTAACTTCCTGTCCCTCATCTCTAAAAATAAAGCCCTGAGGACCTTAGTTCGTGGCACTTTGGAGATGTTAATATGGTAAATTTGAGAAAAGAGTAACAGATAGATAGTAAGTTCTTAGTAAGTTATAGTTAATGTGGTTTATAGTAATATTGTATTATATTAAATTTAGAGTGTAACAAATAAATATAGGCTCTAGCAAAGTGGAAGTTAGCCAGAAGAAAAATGATTAGGACCAAATGCTTAGGTTTGAAGAGAAGTTTTAGGGATATTACATGACAGCATTAAAGTGAAATTTTGCAATAAACAAGTAGATTAAATGCACTCATTCTGAAAGAAAAATTAAGGCACTTGAATTATTGGCTTTATTGATTAGTGAATTCCATAGTAGGACAATGCTCAAGCCGAGCCTAAATGATATTTTAGTGAAGATAGAGAGCCAAATACTCATATAAAGAGAAGCTGAAAATGACGACCATGTAATATCCCTAAAACTTCTCTTCAAACCTAAGCATTTGGTCCTAATCATTTTTCTTCTGGCTAACTTCCACTTTGCTAGAGCCTATATTTATTTGTTACACTCTAAATTTAATATAATACAATATTACTATAAACCACATTAACTATAACTTACTAAGAACTTACTATCTATCTGTTACTCTTTTCTCAAATTTACCATATTAACATCTCCAAAGTGCCATGAACTTTTTACATTAATCCTCATGCCACTGATATCAAGGATTCACAAATCTACTAGAATATTTAAGATGTAGGAGAAGTGAGCCTTCTTGCAAAGCAGCAAGCGGTATGGTGTTCTCTAAAATAATTTTTTTTTCAAATGCAGCAAATATATTTTTTCTCAAGGAATTCCTTTAAAAACTCAATATGCTAAATTTGAGGCCCTTTAGTAAAGACTGGCCCTTGGCAGATCTTTAGTCATATCTAAATTGCAATTTAACTTTCAATGTCTTAGCATTGTCTCCCTTACTCAATTTTTACATTCAGGCAGCCTTAAATGATGCCAATAATTCAGTCAGCCAAGTTCTTTGAATTTAGTATTTGGACGTATGACCTGGAAAATGATTTTTGCATCTCCAGTGGCTAGTGAGGGCTTCCTAAAAATGCACCATCATAATTAAATCTATAGAAAAGATCATAGCTTATGAAGTTAATAGGAAATAACATTGGCATTGAGATAGTTCAGGATATATGTCTCCCACTTCATGTTCTGTTACAGACAGATTGTATGAATATATTTATGAATAAATTGAATTAGGGTGTGTTTCCAACCTGGATATGTGGTATGAACCGAACTCCCTGTCAATTTTTGTAGGTTTTCCCAATTCCTTGCTGCAGCAACTTAGAAGAGGACAAACTTATAATGAAGTCCCAATTCTGTTTCCTCTTGTCCTCTAGGAATTCAGATCCTAAGCAGAGGCCATTATCTTCCTGAACTACCACCCACCATTCAGAATGGAAGGTTCAGGGCACATGAATAATGCCACACTAGGAAGGGAGTGTCTGTGTTCCCAAGCTTACCAATTCCCATATGCCTTCCTGTCCACATACTGTGGCTGGGCTGCAGAAAGAGGCCAATTATTTCAGAAGGATTTTGTTTTGCAGTAAGGCAGATTCACTGACTGCTGCACATTAATTCCTGGCTGTAGAGATAATGGCCACCTGGATAGTCTTGCCTGCAAATGTCAGCCCACAGCAAAACAACTCTAGTCCGCAAAGCCTACCGCTAGTAAGCAGAAAAGAGATTAAAGCTCATGTTGAACCTGATTTGAGAGTAATTATGATTTAACCTAACAGAAGCCTTCATAATAAGACTATTTGTCTTGTTTCCATGGTGCAGATAGAAGAAGCATCTTGTATTGTAAGAACTCAAGCAACAAACAGATGTCAATGGCAAAGATCCATGTAGGAAGAGAAAAGTTTTCTGCTTAAGTAGAATCTTACAGGAAGAATGTCCATGGAGAAGGAGATGGCATCTCAGAATCCTGGAGAAAAAAAAATAGCTAGTTTGAAAATATTTTTTAATATAATAAAATTCTCCAACAATATTTAGCCACTGAATTTATAAGGCTCCCATTACAGAATCCAAAATATACCAGTAATTTCAACAGTAGAATGGAATATAGGGAGTTAGTTAATATATATTGGAGAACTGACGGGAGCGTTGGGATAGCATGAACTAGACACTTAGGAAACAGCTTCTACTCTTTGGCCCCGGGAAAAAAGTTTGGAGGTGTTAGAATCTAGAAAATCAGAGGAACCCAAAGAGCAAAAACTAGAATTCTTAGGAAGAGAACACTGCCCAGCTGCTGCCTCCAGAGCTGCAAGGAGGGCCCTTGTTCATCTGGGACATGGTGCTCTGAGGAATGTGGGAATCTCTGAGGAGGAAAAATGCGGCTGGTCCTGGGAGTAAAGCAAAATTTTCTCAAGTTGGAATCAAATGCTATTGGAATCAAATGCTATTGGAATCAAATAATGCAGACAGAGTAAGAAGCATCTATAAACAAAAATACAAACAATAGGCTATTCATCCTCCAGCCTTTATGTCCCTGTCTAGGTACCACTTCAGAGAGTAGAAAGATGCTTCAAGATCTGAGAGACAGAAGTTTAACCACCAACACAGTCCCAATGTTAAATGTACTCTGAAACTTCCAACATAGGCATTTCACGTCACTCATGTGCAAAACAAGGCAGAAAAAGCTAAATGAATGTTTCAAGGATTCAAAAGTTGAGACACTATCTCTAAACACCATCTTAGAGCTCTTCCCTCTTGTCCAACCATCTTTCAGAACCTGATTATTCATTGGGAATTTGTGTGATGAGATTCAGGAAGAAGTTCATCTGGCATTTTGCAAGCAGATGTCAAGGACCCAAACTTCAGCTTCTTTGGCAGGTCTTTCACACTCCTTGTCCTAGCCCCCCTCCATCTAGCAAACAGTCAAGAAAAGCTTGCTTTCTATTTTGAGAAATTATTTCAAAAATATTTCTAAACCATCATCAATGTGCTTTCCTACCTGCTTCCATTTGGACAAGGTGGGCAAGGAGGCTGGTTCCATTCAGTGTGTGAAACAGGGAGCTTGGGTCTCTAACACTCCAGCCACTTACATGAATCACTTAACAAGTACAGGAGCGGGAGCTGGAAAGTAAAGAACCCATCAGAGGATCAATCCATACATTTAGTTCTCATGTCATTGTACTAAAATTATTCTTTTGTTTTTGACATTCTATTTAAAAAGTCTGTTAAATCATAATGCTCAAAGTAGAGAAAAATATCCCTCTGTGCTCTTGTGTAAAGTATAGAAAAGTATAAAATGTGTTTAAGAGGTTGGACTGTGGGCTGGATTTTTTTCTCCATTTTTGGTATGAAATCATGTCAAAAAGTTTAGAGATATTGAAAATAATTTAGCAGGAAAAATATAACACATTGAAAAAGAAGTATGTAAAAATCAATAACAGGGACTTTTCAACAAATCTTTTCCTTCCTTCAGATGAGTACTATTTGCATATTCACTAATTTTACAATGGAGGCCTTTTAAACATATCAATTGGTAAATAAATCCATGATGTTAATGGGGGTATACTTCATTTAGTCTTTAAGGGAAGGTTTCCTTGGATGGTGTGTTGGTGTTATTTTGCTCAAAATGCTGTTGCTGAGGAGATTTTTAGCTATGGGTCTGGACTTTTTAGCATGTGGATCTGTCAAATAAGTGAGGAAGCTTTGTAGACTTGGGTATAGGCTGAGTCTATGCAAAGTAAGAAATTAAATGGGATGAGCTTTCTGATTTCTTGAGATTCAAATCATCTTTCCTGCCATTCACTTTCCCTCCCAATATTTCCAGAGGTGCTGGTTCCCAATGCTAGGTGTACCCCTCCTTTCTCTTCCACGTGGATCATCTCCACCAATGCACTCTCCTCAGGACAAATACACACTTTTCTGAAGGCCCACCTTATAGCTCAGTTTCATTTTTTTTTTGTCAATACCTTCCCATACAATCCACTGCATATGGTAATGTATTATTCTCTCCCTTCTTAGAAATCATAAACAAGTTTTGCTCTCATCTCTATCATCCACTTCCTGCTGAACCAGCTGACTAGATAATAAGCATCAGATATATTCTGAATGACTTTGTGCTGTAATTTCCAGTGTGCATATTCATAATTAGAATGATTTCCAACTTTTGTACAGCAGTTTTTTACAAATGCCAAGTTAGTTCAACAAATATTCCTCTGAATAATTGTGGGAACTGTGAAAGTTAAGTATTGTCATTTTCCTATAGTTAAATTTAAAAATGAGACTCTGATTGGTTAAGGGACTATTTCATAGTAAGAGTCATCAAATGAAGAGCTAGGACTGGATACCAGAGTTTGAAAATAAGTCCAAAGGTCTTCTGTTCACAAATTTTAAAACATCCTTCCCCATCTTTTATCCAGAGAGACACTTGCTAAATGAAAGTGGAGTGGGGGAGGGTAGAAAAAAATTGTGATTAGTCTCAGTGTGTGTTTTACACATTTCTTTCATCAGAAGGCTCCAAATAGTTTTATTTAAAATTCAGATTCCTTGAGACCACGGGCCCAATAAAACATGATAAATCATATCTCTTAATGCAGGGCCTAAGAATTAACCCTCTATTTCAAAATTTACTGATGGAGAAAATTCAACAATTGAGGCAAAGTGAATGATTATATTTTGTTACCCTATGAGTCCAAAGATTGAAAGAACACTCTCCTTTATAACTCTGTCACTTGGAACAAACTTTGAATTTTTTAGTTTCTTAATACTCTATCTCCTCCATCACTTAAAATGTCACTTTCAGGGAGTAGATATAAAATAGGTATAAAACCTCACTAAAACATCCATCAATATATTTAACTCTAGCTGTCAACTCCTGGTGTATGTTTCAAGGTGAGAATTTGGGACAGGAAGCCATAGGTTGCGGAACATTATATTTTGCCAAAGCATTTCATTTTCAGAGCACATGTTCATTTTTAGTGGCCATGGTTCTCTATTTCCTTTTAGAATAAGTGTATACAAAGGCAATTTGGAACAAAAATAGCACTGTTCCTAGAAATATAGTTTCTGAGATGTGGGTAGAATTCTCTTAAGAATAAGTTCATAGAGGAGTTCCTACCATGACGTAGTGGGTTAATGATCAACGTTTCTGTGCTGGCATGGGTTTGATCCCTGGCCTGATGTAGTCAGTTTAGGATCAGGTGTTGCTGCAGCTGTGGCTTAGGTAGCAGCTGCTGCTTGGATTTGATCCCTGGCCCATATGCCATGAGTGTCACAGATAAAAAAAAAAAAAAAAAGAAAAAGAAAAAAACAAGTTGCAAAAGAACTCTGCCTTCATTGTGGTTGCTTGTAAATGCCCCATTTAGACTGGAAGTAGCTTGGCAGTGCATAAATAGAATACATGTAAAATGAAGAGGGTTCAGGGCAGCCCACTGTAATGCAAGGGGAAGACAATACTAGGAGAGAAAAGAATCTAGACTATGTAACAAGGGTGTTTGTGCATCCTGGACATCTCAATGTATGGCAGTTCATTAATAACACAAACCCTTGACATGAATGCATTTGTAATACCTTCCAAATGCCAGCTTTCTACATAGCTGGGTATGCATGTGCACATACATGTGTAAACGTAATCTTGTTGCTTATTCCAAAAGTTGCATAGTTCGTTCAACAACTATTAACTGAGTGCCCCTAGAAAGCCCACAAAAATACAATTTACTTCATGTTTAGCTCATTCCTCTTCATTTATTTCCCCTTTCCTATTTTGTTTCTGAGTCGTATGACATGCTGTATGGACTAAAGCCGGCTCAATTGGACTAAATAACTCATTCTAGTTCCAATCATGTGCACAATGCTTATTATTTGGGAGGGTTCCACCCACTAACAACTCTGGCTTCAGAATATATTGTTTTCAGAGCTCTCCTGACATCACTCAGGCATGCTGATTGTACACAAACAAATATGTCTGGGCTTGATAAGACTAAATTGCATATAAGCTCAAGTTCTTCTTTGCTATTATGTTTAAACAAAAATAACCATGTTCTTTCCAGATCCAGTCAGTCCACAAGAAGAGCTCCTAGCTCTTGCCAAATAACAAAGGACAGATTGATAAGAACAGAGGGGAAAGGGACAAAACTTACTTTCTTTCTTAGAATAAATGAAGCAGAGAGTCCAATTGGAAGGCTGAGGACAATGTTTGATGGACTTGGCTGGGGTTAAAGTCAGCTTCCCCATGCCTCAATCCCCTTTGGTCAGCGAGCAGGGCTTCCTAAAATAGTTAATACTGATTGAATTAGTGAGGGTTACCCAGATAAACAGAATCAATGGGATATCTCTGATTGATAGATGATAGAGAGATAGAAAGATAGATAGATAAAGGAACTGACACACATGATTATTGAAGCTGACAAGTCCTCAAGATCTCCAGTCAGAAAGCTGAAGACTTGGGAGAGCTTATTGTATAGTTCAAGTTCAAGTCTGAAGGTCTGAAAACCAGGGGAGCCAATAATATTAGTTATAGTCCAAAAGCCAGCAGTCTCTAGGCTCAAAAAGAGCCATGTTCCAATCTGACTTCAAAGGCCAGGAGAGATGAAGGTCCCAGCTCATCAGTCAGAGAGGACTCTTCCGTCAAACTCAGCATTTTTGTTCCATTCAAGTCTCCATTTGATCAAGTGAGGCCAACCCAAATTGAGTACAATTTTTTTTGTCTTTTGTTTTTTAGGGCTGCACCCGTGGCATATAGAGGTTCCCAGGCCAGGGGTCTAATCGGAGCTGTGGCTGCCAGCCCATGCCAGAGCCACAGCAATGCTATATCTGAGCTGCATCTTCAACCTAGACCACAGCTCATGGCAACACTGGATCCTTAACCCACTGAGCGAGGCCAGGGATCCAACCCGCAATCTTATGGTTCCTAGTCAGATTCATTTCCACTGTGCCAAGATGGGAAATCCAAATTGAGTACAATTTACAGACACACTCAGAGTAATATTTGGCCAAATGAGTGGGTTCTCCACGGCCCAGTCAAGTTGCCACATAAAAATAATCATCACACTGACCTTGGAATCAAGGTATCAAATAGCCTGGGGATTTCAAGGGACAGAGAGCCCTTCCTTCATCTTCTCAAATGAGTATCATCCAGATTCTTCATGTGCATCTAAAACTGTACTTGCCCTGGATGGTCTACTCTGTTGTTAGAAATTCAGATTGAAATATTTATGAGTTTCTGACTTAGTTTCTTTCATATTTATACACCTTGATCAAGTCTTTCCTCAGCTTGGTATGCTTCCTCAAGAAGGTCTTTCCCTTTGAATCTTACCTTATGTAGTTAGGCAGAAACCAAAGATTCTGCCTTCAGGAAGATCACTCTAGTTCAAAAGGGCTGGTAGTCCAAGTGCAGGGGGAAATCTGCTAAATGTCCAAATATGTGCAAACTGCTAATGGAGGAGGATGGGAGCACAATCAGAGTTCCTACCCCCAGGTGTTGCTATGAGTAGATTGACTAGAGCTAACCAGTCATGCCATGGACCAGCACCATCTGTGGATCTTCTGTTGCATTAGATGTTGAATAGAAACATGAATTATGACCTGAAAGGACACAACATGGATGGAGGGACAGAGAAAGGACAAATTATAAATGTGGCAGGAGACACCAAGCAATATGTGAGAAGCCAGCGAGTGGTCAGGCTGAGGGAGCTCAGAGGAAGAAGTAATCAGTGGAGCAGGTGGTTGAGAAGGGCTTTGTACTTTGATTCTTAAAGGATGGCTATCATTTACTTTCTCCTAAAAGAAAAGTTAGAGTTCATAGGAAGTGGAAGGGGTCCCTGTGAAAGTCAAAGGTGGGAATGAGCAGTTCTAATCAGGAATCCTTGAGTGGTCATGCTCTCTGAGAGGCATGTTCCTGAGCTTCTGAAGGTAAATTACTCACAATTAGAAAATGCCTTAGGCCCAGACACAATCAAGCTCCATGAGATTAGGAGAAAATCCTGAAGAAGTTTGCTGGCTCTAGGGATTTAAGGTATTTATTTACCCAGACTGTAGGAGCTGCTCAGACAGATATGAAACTTGCCTGCACACAGCTGTCCCCCTAATGGGCTGCATCACGTCCCCGGCGGCTATCTCTTGGGATGAACAGAAATTTCAGTCTCTTTCTCCACACCAATTTTCACACCCCAGCTGCCAAGAAGGGGGCAATTAATGCTGCTGCTGACAGTTATTCCAGTTTGGGTCCAGGCCCCTGGGATGGAAAATCTCAGTGGGATGCCTAAGAGTTGTATCTGGAGTTGTTGCAGAAAGTGCTGCTTACAAAAAATAAAAGGAAAAGGAAAAAGAAAGGAAGAAAAGGCTGCTAAGCAATAGTGTATTAGAAAACCTTTATGATTAGAAAAAAATATATCTCTCTTTATCCTTTAATTTCTTTTTTAAAATAATTATTGGGTGTGTAACACATGTCCAGATATGTGCTAGATGCTGTAGAAAAGAAAGAAAGATAATAGATAGATAGATAGATAGATAGATAGATAGATAGATAGATAGATAAATAGATAAAAAGAAGACAGTATAGAGTTTGGTGACAGCGAATTATAAGACCAGCTTGAAGAGAAAATTGCTGATATGGTGCAGTGCCTCAAGCAGGGTAATTGTTCTAAAAACCCTTGTTGACTAAGTCATCATTAGAATACAAGAGATGCAAAGAAGGATAAAATGCCTCAAAAAAATCAAAAAGATCCACAAAAGTTTATTTAATACCAAATTGTTGATATCACCTCCTCCATGCTATAATATTTGTCTGCTTATTGGTTCCCTTTTATTTCATGAATCTTTAGGAGAGAAAATAGCATGCACATTCTTTTCCTTCCCCCTGCAGAAGCTCCATGCACACAGTTTCTCTAGAAGTCTAGAAATAGATAAGTACAATTAGTTTGTGCCTCACGTCTAGTTATCACTCAGCTGGGCTGGCTGCTGAAGCTCTACCTTTTCACGTAACACTCCTGTACATATCTCCTTTTTTAATTATTTCTACAGGTTTTAATTTGTAAACTGTCATGTGAGATTTGGGGTTGCATTTTGCCCGAGTAACTGATATGATTGCAGAAGCAAATTATAGCTTTACCTGAAGCTTTTTTTTTCAGACAAAAAATTATTACATATTTCTAGTGTTGGGGGGGTTGTCTCTGGATCAAGCTTCTAAGCAAACACAACAATTCTGGTCTCCTGAAAATTGATATATTCAATTAAATGCTCACAATCTGGTTAGCTTTCAATAAATACCATTTAAAACCAAAAGCCTCACTGCTCTGAGCATGACACCAGGTAATGAAGCTTGTACCACTGTTGTTCTCAAGATTTTCATCCAGGAATACACAGCTTCAAAACTCTCATCTTTGAGCTCAGAAAGCAATTTGACATACATTAGAGATCTCTTGTAATAAATAGTCATTATTTTAACTTAATACTCCCTTGTAGTAAAATCTTTTAATCAAGGTCCCTTGGAATTGAGAAGAGATAAGACAGAAATTTGATTTTTAAAAATCCCATTTCTATATAGAGAGATTGAGGAGTGTGACATAGTTGTAAAGAGCATTCTTAAAAGAACAAAGCAACCGAGTATTTTAACAGTTAATCAGCTGTAAGAAATATTAACAGTTAATAAGCTCTGAAAATCCAAAATAGTCACAAACATACTTATAGTTAAAATTACTTTTACCAATAATTATGACTATGGACTTACCATAAACATAATGCATATGTATACCTGTGTGTGTATATACATATATACACATAGTTATATATTGTTACTTACAAATGATTTTTAGCTAATCAATATCATATGAACTAAATGAAACTAATGATCTCTATGTCAGAAAGATTAAGGCCAGTTATCATAAGTACTTGAAAGTAATAGAATTGAATCAAACTGCCAACAAATCTGACTTCATTAATTCACAATGTCTCACCCTCTAATGAGAGTGAATTGATGTTTTCATTCTAATGTATTTAATCAAATAGTGGAGGAACAAGAAAGAGGAGAGGGAGGAGGAGAAAGGAATGCAGCAACTTTTGCTTAATACTCTAAGTGAGAAGTCACAGCTATCAATTCTCATTGATATTTTCCCATACTCTGCTTAATTAATGACTTTATTGCCATAAACTCTGTTTCTGCTTACTAAGTCAAAACTAGAGAAAGCCATTTAATCTGAAATTCTGCCTCCCCAAGGAAAATGTTCACCAGCAACATTAGTTATCTCTCTTTTCTGTTCATGATCTAGTCAGCATTTGGCCATGTCTATTCTGGGCAGGATATCATGAAATACCTGGAGTTCTGTACTATGGAGTTGACATCAAAGAAGATCTATTTGTAGTTTCAAGCAGCCAATTTTATCAATTGTCATTGTGACAAGGCATCTCTGGTTAAAACATGATGGGAAGAAAATAGAAACAGAAAATAACTGGTGGATCTAACCAGCAGAAAGTGCTTAATTTAAGGATGATGATGATGAGGAAACATATTTACTATAGATTGAGGATGTATAATCAGCAAGATGGTGCCTGAATGCACTTAAGCATGAGGTTTGGGAAGTTATTTGTGATATTTCTGTATGTTCTAGTTTGAGATACTGCATAGACATCAATGTCTCACTCATGGGTCAGGAAGACGATCTGCACAAACTTGTCAAGAAGACTACTAACCCACTGCCCTAGCAAGATTGCGGTATAACCCTGCAGGCAAGTCCAAATTGCCATTTCCATCACTGAGTAACTACAATGGGCTAGGGACTGCTTTATGTAATTACTTATAAAGCAACAGTGACCAGAGAATGTAGGCATTTCATTAGGTATGAAATCATATGGTAAAAATGACAAGAGTTGGAATTTGTTAAATAGGGTGGCAGAATCAGGAGAAGCTACACTCAGGTTCTGAGATGTGACTCAGTTCTCAATATGCTTAGAAATGAAGAGCAGCCTCCTGAGTAAAAGTGGAGCCCTCAAGAAAAGGAAAGCAGGATGGGAGAGCAGAGGAGGAAGTGGAACTTTAAAGTAGGGCACCCCTGGGCTTGCACTCTGGCCTTGCTTCTCTGAGTGACCACGTGTGGACAGCAGTGCTCTTACTGTGGTTGTTATCCACAACACCCAGGCCAGACGGAGGAAAAGGTGGGTTGGCCCTTCAATGGACAGATTAGTAAACCCATGAACACAGAGGAGAAAGAGGCCTGAGCCCGTCTAATTATTACATATGTACTTTTCAGTGTACAGATTATTTTTCAAGAGAAAAACGAAAAAAGTATCCTTGTGAAGATGACAAACTATGCGGTCTCTCAGAAAAGCAGAGGCCAACCCTTTCAGATCATCATATTGTTTAGTACATAAAGGACTGGGTTAATTCTCCTAAAGAATATGTGTGTTCACCATTTCTAATCTTCTCAAATGTCCTTTAATACTATGGTTCAAACCATATTCTATGACCAGAGCTCAGTAAAATGCTTGTCAAATTGAATTTTACTATTAGTTAAAAAAAAAAAACTTGAAAAATAAGAAAGATAGTGAGCTAGAAATACCCTAAAAACAAATTAATTTACACATTAATTCATGGAGCTATTTTTTTAAAGTGCTGAATTCTGCAATTTTGCTAAAATGCCCATGGGGCAATGGTTTGCTTCTTATTTCCTCCATGTCCCTCTGCTTATATCAACAGTACTAAAAGTGTCTCAGAAAAGTGCATTTTGTGAGTTTCCAATGACTTACTTGCTCACTCATCTCATTATCTGGCAGGCCGTTTGTCTTTCTTTTTTTTCTTCTGTCTAACAAATGTAAAACCTCCAGGGTTTTCCATACATATCCTTTTTGAAAATGTTTGTTTCTGTTTGTATGTGGGTGTGTGTTTCTCTAAAATATAGCCAGCACCCATTAGAATATGCTGTCAGAGTCAGTGGTAGGATTTTGTGTCATTTCCTTTTCGACTTGAAAAATAGCATTTTGAAAAAAATATTTTTCATACACGACACTTTTCTCCCTATTCACTTTGATAGCACCACCTGCTTCAGGAAATATATATTTTCCACAAACCGCTCAAATGAACTAATCCATTTTCACTATGTGTCCTTTTTGGCAAAATATCTACAGAATTTGCTTTCATAAAGATAAATTCTGTTGCTTTGCTTCTGTCTTTTTCTCTCTCTCTTTGTGAAAGGAAAATGATTCCTTGTTTTCTTCTTTATGGGGAAATGCATACAGAGATGAAATTCTAGAAACAATTAAAACCAATGAGTGAAATTCTGATTTTGGACAAATTTATTTTAATCTCTCTGATTCTCCTTTTTCACATTTGTTAAATGAGAATTTTGGAGCAAAGTGTTCTTTGAGTGTCATTTGCTAAAGATTCCATGATTCTTGTCAATGATATTTTAACCTGGAATTATAGATAAATGTAACACAGGCTTCTTGGTGTTCTAAGACAGGTATGTTCAGGTCTCACATGATTTGTGGAATTGTGATGCTGTCAAACTTGATGCTTGTTTTCCTGTGTGGTATAGAAGAGGTTGGAATTATCTTTGGAATTGCATGTGCTCAATCAAGGGCAAGGAAACAAAAGAAGGAAGGGAGTGTAGAGCTCAAGCAAGCTGTTTTCTACAGACCTCCCAAAGATTTGTCATCAGCAAACTCCTCTGTGATGGAATATACAGATATGTACCCTGGTACCCAGAGCTGAAGATTTTCCCAGGGACTTCCTAGTAGATGTGGCAAGATATCAAAATGGAAAGCAACCTGTGTCTCAGCCTAGCCCTAACATCTCTGCTTTGAGTGCTGTATTTAAAAAAAGACAAATCTCCATTTAGATTAATATCTATGAAACATGTCTATCTCTCTTTATATATATATATATATATACACACACACATGAATGTATGCATATAGACATGCATGTATATATGTATTTACATAGTTATATTAATAAATTTAATGTTATATTTATTAAAATATAACACATTAAAAATTTAAAATATATATATTTTTATAATATATTTTGAAAAAGGAAGGTAGAATAGATATCATCTGTGTGAATACATCATAAATTGTAAGATCCAGACCAATCTAGACTGAGCACATTATGTCAGACCTGATGAGTCTATTTTCAGAATCATGTCATGTTGCAGGGCTCAGCATTTCACAGGAATTTGAATGATTTAAATTCTGAAGTCTCAGCTTTGAAAAAGTCATAAATGACAATCTTACATCATGCAGATATTTCACGTTTTCATGTCAGCACCACCTCTGATAGTGATCCTGGGTGGTGGAGAGGAAAAAGTGAGGGAAAGAGGAAGGAGGGAAAATGTCCACTGATCATTCATTGTATGCTAAGCCTATTATTTGCCCTTGTGTGTTAAAATAGCACTACTTCAGGAGGTAGATATTATTATTAACCCTATTTCAGGAAGAAGCCTGTAAAGCTTTGTTCCTTTGTATGTTAGTTATCTCTCTATCTCTATCTATCTATATCCTTCTCTATCTATATCTGTCTTGTCTGTAAAGGCTAAATGACTTGCCCAAGGTCCTATAGCACTTAAATGTCAGATTCAGTTTTCAAACACAGACAGCTTGCCTGCAAAACCTGAGGTTTTAACCATGTCTCCAGTTTCTCTTTCCTCTACTTCCTAAGCCAAACTGAGGTTGTTTTTTTTTTTTTTGGTCTATTGTGTTTTTAGGACCACACCTGTGGCATACGGAGGTTCCTAGGCTAAGGGTTGAATCAGAGCTATAGCTTCCAGCCAACGCCATAGCCACAGCAGTGCCAGATCCGAGCCACATCTACAACCTACACCAGAGCTCACTGCAACGTTGGATCCTTAACCCACTAAGCGAACCCAGGGATCGAACTTGCATCCTCATGGATGCTAGTCATATTTGTTTCCACTGAGCCATGACGGGAATTCTTGAGTGCACTTTTAATCAGGATTTTAAAGCTATATTTGACATGAGTACTGTTAATCCCTTCCCTGGACAACTTCATGTCCACTTGCTCTCAGTATTATTGGTGGCCATTCTACCTGGGGTAGAATGCAATGTTCAGTGGTGGAGCTCTGTTGGAACCATTACCACTGGGTATATTTGAGAGAGCACTGGCCCTGGTATCAGATGACCTGAGATCAAATCCCAGTGCTACAGTGAGTGACTTCCACAAGGTTGAGCAAATCATCTCATCTCTCTCATGTGTGGTCTCCTCCTTATAGAATATGGATAATCATGTCAGTCCTATTATTGTTTTTAAATGAGATACTATAAAGCAATCACAGAAAATGTGCATAGTCTAAGATAGCAATTACTATTAGTTCTGATCCCTGTTTTACTAACAGGAGAACATGAGGCTAGAAAGATAACTAACATACAAAGGAACAAAGCTAAAAGATAGCATAAGCATTAAGATGAAAGGTGGTGAGGGGTGACAGAGACCATGTCTTTGGGATTTTCAGTCCTGTGCTTTGCCAACACACTTTATTGTGTTTTAATTCTGTGGGTTTAAACAAGAAAATTCACAAAATCTCTATCCTGAACCATTATTACCAGTCCTCTACCTTCTCAAAATAGTTAACACATATTAGGAGATGCAGAACCTGTGTGTCTATCCAAAACAAGCATGATTTAAATTCCTGTACATGGAAAGCATGCAGAACTTCTCCTGAACCATTTCTTGCTGTTTTCACTTCTTTGCTTTGTGTGGACTGAGGTTACTTTCATTCTGAGATGAAGAAGCCATTGCTACTGGCTGTTCTTGAATGTCCCTCTAAGTGGGATTTTCCCAAGAGCTTTCCCTTGAAGAAGAGCAGAGCAGAGGGCTGGTTTTAGAAGCAACAGCCACCTGGGAGATCACAGCCTCTGGGGAAAGGTCTCACCACAGGCTATTATTAGAAATGAGCTCTGAGTTTGCAAGTGGAAAGTGAGACTATACTTGCACAGGCCTGCATACTGTAGGTGCCTGGGTGCCAGTGCTGTCTCAGAGACGCCTCCTCAGACAGCATCTGTCTTCCTTCGCTCCCTAGGAAGGTGTGCAGTCACGCTCTTCTCAGTATTGAGCTTGAGAAGGAAATTATGTTTGAACAAGCAGTTGCTGTGATGCCAAAGTCAGATGGAAGCAGGAGCATCTCTCAGGTTGAATTTCCATTCAAGGAAAGCAGAAGAATGGGGAGGTGGGAAAATTTGTTGAATTAGCAGTAGAACAGCTGGGTTTGTATCCTGGGGGCCACGGCTATGACACAAAGCCCCTGTGTCTGTAGAGTCATCTGGATAGTGAACAAAGTGGACTCTAATTTCCTTTATAGGGCTAAGATGATAAATGCTTAGATCCCCTCACTGTATGTCAGCATCTTTATACCTATACCTGGATTCATAACTACCAGTAGTGCCCTGCATTATGTCTCTTGGTATAATACTCATTAACCCTATATGTCTCATTACCTTGCCATTTATATAATTTCAGTGACTGTGAATGTCCCTTCCAAATTTAGGATTCTAAGACTCTTTGGTTCACAACTTATCATATGCGTGTATATGTCATTGCATCAGAGCCAGTTAAATCCCCTCCCATATTGCTTAATCCATAACAGTTAGTTCCCCTGGGTTTCTTCAACCACAGGCTCAAACCTGTCTCCCTGAGCTTCAGATCTCCCTACAAATACCCTCCAACTTCATTCCCATTAATGGTCTCTTTTGTATCAATTTAACTTACATCAAACAAATTACACTCTATAAGTGCTTCCTAAAGATCTAGAATGTTAAATTACCACAAATCCAACAGTAATAATAGACATAATAATCTATACTTTTAAAATATTCCCAAAACTATTAAATTTTTTGAATATAATCTCTGCTACCCACTAGCTGTATGACCTTAGATAACATACCTATCCTCTCTGGACTTCAGTTTCCTTTTCTGTAAAAAGGAGTCATGAAAGTATGTAATTCATAAAGGGTTTTGGAGTACCCACATGTCCGTACATATAGGCATACAATACAGTTACCACATTTGTATGCATCTTTTTAAAAAAAATCATTTCAATACCTGTGAGCATAGGTAGGCTCCTAGACACATTTGAGAGGTAGAAAAAAAACTTTAATCATAAATGTGAAGCATATGGAAATCCAAAACTTACATCATCATCATTAATAACATCTGGTTACCATCAGTAATGCTAACTCTGATACTTGTCCCAAAGGGGGAAAGTAATAGATTCCAAATAATAGGAAAGGCCAAAGAAATTGTGAGAAAGTAGAAAAAAACAAAACACTCATTAAAACATATCAATAGACAGAGAAATATCCATGCACTGAATTCAAGGAAATAAAAAAGGCCAAGGCAGACCTATCTTCTTGCAGACTAGAAACGGATCATTTACACATTCACTAAGGTAGAAGGGGCCCCAAAAGTCACCTAAATTGATCAGTGTCCAGTCATCATGAGGAAGTTCATTGAGAACAGCAATGATTCATGATTACTAATATTATTATCCAGGTTACTTATTTTATCTGTTTTCAAAAAATATCCCGTTGATTATTAACTTCTTAGAAAGACTGCCAGAAAAACCTAGTGGTCAAGTAAATGTAAGTTTATTGGACTTACTAACAGAGACAATGCAATGTTGACAGGGTCTTAATGCCTTAACAACATACCAATAAAATGAATAATCAAGAAGAGATGGACAAATTCTTAGAAAGTTATAATCTGCCAAGACTGAACCAGGAAGGAATACAAAAATATGAACAGATCAATCACAAGTACTGAAATTGAAAATGTGATTTTAAAAAGTTCCAAGAAAAAGGAATTAAAATTGGAAAGGAAGAAGTGAAACTATCACTATTTGCAGATGACATGATACTATACCTAGAGAATCCTAAAGACTCTACCAGAAAACTGTTAGAACTCATAAATAAACATGACAAAATCACAGGATACAAAATTAATACACAGAAATATACTGCATTTTTTATACTAATAATGAAACATCAGAAAGAGAAATTAGAGAAACAATCTAATTTACCATCACATCAAAAAGAATAAAATACTTAGGAATAAACCTACCTAAAGAGACAAAAGATCTGTACTCTGAAAACTCTAAGACACTGGTGAAAGAAATCAAAGATGACACAAACAGATGGAAAGACATACCATGCTCTGGGATTGGAAGAATCAATATCATCAAAATGACTATACTACCCAAGGCAATCTACAGATTCAATGCAATCCCTATCAAAACACCAAGGACATTTTTCACACATCTGGAACAAATTATTTTAAAGTTTGCATGGAAGCGCAAAAGACCCAGAATAGCCAAAGCCATCCTGAGAAAGACAAATAGAACTGGAAGAATCAGGCTCCCTGACTTCAGACAATACTACAAAGCTACAGTCATCAAAACTACAGAGTACTGGCTTAAAGACAGAAATATAGATCTCTGGAACAGGATTGAAAGCTCTGAAATAAACCCACACACTTACAGTCAACTAGTCTATGACAAAGGAGACAAGAATATACTATGGAGAAAAGACAGCCCCTTCAATAAGTGGTGCTAGGAAAACTGGACAGCCATATGGAAAAGAATGAAATTAGAACACTCCCCAACACCATACAAAAAAATAAACTCAAAATGGATTAAAGACCTAAATATAAGACCAGACACCATAAAACTCTTAGAGGAAAACATAGGCCAAACACTCTCCGACATAAACCACAGCAACATCTTCTCAGATCCACCTCCTAGAGTATTGACAATAAAAACAAAAACAAAAAAATGGGACTTAAAAGTTTATGCACAGCAAAGGATACCCTAAACAAAACAAAAAGACAACCCACAGAATGGGAGAAAATATTTGCAAATGAAGCAACTGACAAGGGATTCATCTCCAAAATTTATAAACACCTTCTGCAGCTCCATACCAAGAAAAACCAAACAACCCCATCAAAAAGTGGGCAGAAGATCTAAACAGACACCTCTCCAAAGAAGACATACAGATGGCCAAAACACACATGAAAAGATGTTCAACATCACTCATTAATAGAAAAATGCAAATCAAAACCACTATGAGGTACAACCTTACACTGGCCAAAATGGCCATCATCAAAAAGTCTACAAACAAAAAGTGCTGGAGAGGGTGTGGAGAAAAAGGAACCCTAGTACACTGTTGGTGGGATTGTAAATTGGTGCAACCACTGTGGAAAGCAGTATGGAGATTCCTCAGAAAACTAAACATAGAACTACCATTTGATCCAGCAATCCCACTCCTGGGCATCTTTCCAGAGAAAACCATGATGCAAAAAGGCATATGTACCCCTATGTTCATTGCAGCAATATATACAATAGCCAAGACATGGAAACCACCTAAATGTCCATTGACAAAAGAGTAAATAAGGAAGAAGTGTTCCATATACTCAATGGAATATTACTCAGCCATTAAGAGGAAATAAATAATGGCATTTGCAGCAACATGGATGGACCTAGAAATTATCATGCTAAGTGAAGTAAGATGGTGAGATACCAACATCGAATGCTATCACTTACATGTGGAATCTAAAAAAAGGACACAATGAACTTCTTTGCAGGATGGATACTAACTCATAGACTTTGAAAAACCTTTGGTTCCAAAACAGACAGGTTGGGGGGGGGATAGGCTGGGTGTTTGGGATGAAAATGCTATAAAATCAGGTTGTGATGATCACTGTACAATTATAAAGGTAATAAAATTCATTGCATAATTAAAAAATAAAAACGTAAAAATTATAAAATAAAAAAATGAAAAAAAAAAAAACTTCCAGCAAACAAAGTCCAGGACCAGAGGGATTCACAGGAGAATTCTATCAAACTTTTAGAGGAGAGTTAATACCTATCCTTATGAAACTATTCCCAAAAATTGCAAAGGAAGGAAAACTCCAAAAATCATTCTGTATGCCCATCACCCTGATATCAAAATCAGACAAAGATACCACAAAAAATATAAAATTATAGGCCAATATCACAGATAAATATAGATGCACAAATCCTCAACAAAATACTAGCAAACTGAATCCAACAATATATTAAAAGGATCATACACCATGATCAAGTGGGATTTATCCCAGGTATACAAGGATTTTTCAGTATTGACACATCAATCAACAAATTGAATAAAAACCATAAGATCATCTAAATAGATGCAGAAAAAGCTTTTGACAAAAATCCAAAAAAATATTTATATTAAAAATTCTCCAGAAAGTGGGCATAGAGGGAAACTACTTCAACATAATAAAGGCCATATATAACAAACCCACAGCTAACATCCTCCTCAATAGTGAAAAGCTGAAATAATTTCCACTAGGATCAAGAACAAGACAAAGTTGTCCACTCTCACCACTACTATTCAGCATAGTTTTGGAAGTCCTAGCCACAGGAATCAGAAAAGAGAAAATAATTTAAAGGGACCCAAATTGAAAAAGAAGCAAAACTGTCTTTGTTTGCAGATGACATGATGCTATACATAAAAAAATCCTAAGGAGGCTATCATAAAACTATTAGAGCTCATCAATGAGTTCAGTGAAGTTAAAGGATACAAAGTTAACACACTGGAATTTCTCACATTCCTTTACACTAACAATGAAAGATCAGAGAGAGAAATGAGGAAACAATCCCATTTAGTATCACAACAAAAATAATAAAATATATATGAATAAACCTATTTAAAAGACCTATACTCTGAAAATTGTAAGGCACTGATGAAAGAAAGGAAAGAGGACACAAACAAATGGAAAGGTATACCATGCTCTTGGACTGGTAGACTCAATATTGACAAAATGATTACACTATCCAATGCAATCTGCAGATTCAATGCAATTCCTGTCAAATTACCAATGACATTTTTCACAGAACTAGATCAAAATAATTTAAATTTATTTGGAAAAACAAAAGATCCCCCCAATAGCGAAAGCCATCCTGAGAAAGAAAAACGGAGCTGGAGAAATCAGGCTCCCTGTCTTCAGATTATAGTACAAAGCATTAGTCATCAAAACAGTATGATACTGGCACAAAAACAGAAATATAGATCAGTGGAACAGGATTGAAAGCCCAGAAATAAACCCATCCAGCTATGCTACAATGAAAGGGGCAAGAATATACAATGGAGAAAAGACAGTCTCTTCAATAAATGCTGCTGGGAAAATTGGACAGCTATATGTGAAAGAATTGAGTTAAAATGCTCTCTAACACTATACTTAAAAATGAACTCAAAATGGATTAAAGACCTAAATATATGACTGAATACTATAAACTCTTAGAGGTAAACATAGGCTGAACACTCTCTAACATAAACCACAGCAGTATCTTCTCAGATCCACCTATGAGAGTAATGAAAATAAAAACAAAAGTAAACAAATGGGATGTAATTAAATGTAGAAGTTTTTGCACAGCAAAGGAAACAATAAACAAAACAAAATACAATCTACAGAATGGGGGAAAATATTTGCAAATGAAGCAACTGACAAGGGATTACTCTACAAAATATACAAAAAACTCAAGTAGCTCAACATCAAAACAAACAAAAAAAAAGTCAAAGGATGGACAGAAGATCTAAATAAACATTTCTACAAAAAGCCGTACAGATGGCCAAAAAATACATGAAAATATGCTCAACATTGCTAGTTATTAGAGAAACGAAAATCAAAACTACGATGAGTTTTGTTATAACTAACTTACATCAGTCAGAATGGCCATCATCAAAAAATCTACAAACTATAAATGCCAGAGAGGGTGAGGAGAAAAGGGAACCCTCCTACATTGTTGGGAATACAACTTGGTACAAGTACTATGGAAAACAGTGTGGAGGTTCTTCAAAAAATTTAAAAAACAATACCATATTATCCAGCAATCCCACTCCTGGGTAGCCATCCAGAGAAAACCATAATTTGAAAAGATACATGCACCCCAGTGTTCATTGCAGCACTATTTACGATAGCCAAGGCATGAAAGCAATCAAAATGTCCATTGACAGGAGAATGGATAAAGAAGTATGGTACATATATGCAATGGAATATTATTCAGTCATAAAAAGAATGAAATAATGCCATTTTCAGCAACATGGATGGACCGAGAGATTCTCATACTGAGTAACATAAGTCATACAGAGAAAGAAAAGTATCATATAATATCACCTATATGTGGAATCTATAAAAAGAATACAAATGGACTTATTTGCAGTACCAAAACAGTCTCATAGACTTTTAAAACAAACTTATGGTTACCAAAGTGACAGATGGATGGGGTTTGGGACTGGCATATGCACACTGTAGTATATGGAATGATTGGCCAATGGGGGACTGCTGTATAGCACAGGGAACTCTACTCAATATTCTGTGATAATCTAAATGGGAGAAAAGTTTGAAAAAGAATGGATGTGTGTATGTTATACACTGAATCAATTTATTGTACAGCAGAAATTATCACAACACTGTAAATCAACTATACTTCAATAAAACCTTAAAAAATTAAAAAAAAAAAAAGATTTCCCAATTGGCTATTTGATAACCCAGTTTCTCTCAAATAATGGTTGTCATCACAGGATACAAACTATTGGAGTCACCTAAATTCTGAAGTGGTTCTCATTGGGATCCAGCTGTTAGTATTTTTAAAGAACTTCCCAATGATTTTAATATGTAGCCAGGTTTGAAAATCACTCCTCTGACTTTTCATAGAATTTTAATTTTCAGTGCTTTTCTCTCTCAAATGATTCCTCCATAAACCTCTCAGGAATCAGTCTTTTAAAAACATGAAGACAAAAATGATAATAGTCATTCATCATTATTCTAAACATGAGCATATAGAAAGAGTGTTATTGGACCTCTTAACCATTCTCAAAACAGGTATCCGATACATTTTTTTAAGATGTAGAATAAGCATTCAGGTAAATAAGGGCCGAAGAAGGGCAAAGCAACAGCAAATTTAATATCAGTTGAGAGGGGAAAAAGACACTGACCAAAACCAATGCAATATTACAACTTTAGATTCTCTAGATAACATGCTGTAACATACTATATATACTATTTATAACAATAATTTATTGCCCTAAACTTTACCTTAAGTTCTAGTCTCACACTTCCATCTACTTACTCATCCTTCCTATTTTTGTGTCTAATAGGCTTTCCATGTCCTTAACCACTCTCTTGATTTCACTGTCTCTTAAATGTACCCTTCCCAATGTCTTCCCAGTCTACTATTCATTCAGTTGCTTTGGTCATAAAAGAAAATGACCACCCTTCCTTCCCATATCCAACACATGATCAAGTACACTCAACTATTTCCATAAAACATACACTGAATCTGACCACATTTCTTCAAGCTTTCTTCCTATCCTATCTCCATCATCTCTAGTCAGACTGTCAAAGTAGTTGTTGCATTTGTCTCCTTAACTTCTGCTCATGGGCATCTCTCTCTTTTCTTCATGTAGTGACGAGATATCATTTTAAGACACACATTTTCACCTTACTTCCTTGCCTAAGCATTGCCTTAGCTTCCTGTTACACTTGGAATGCCCTATAATCTCTCCTCTGTCCCCTGTCTTCCTCTAGTACTTATTTTGTGCTATGCTCCCATGAATCATTATATTTCTCTGGATCTTGTTGCTATTCCATTCCTCACTCCCAGATAGAAGCTCTTATATTTTCTGTCACCTCTTCCTGGGGAGACCTCATCCAGGCAGTTTCATGGTTCCCTCACCTAGGCTCTAGGGTCACCTCTTCCAATATCCTCCCCTGAAATTGTTCTCTGAGCCCTGCCTCTTCCTCTATACATTTGCTCTATTTGTTTTCACCTTGGTACTCACTATCATCTAAAATTGTATTACTCACCTTAATACAATTCCTTATTTTATGTTTAATTCTATATGTCCATTTTCCCTCACTTCACCACTTGAGTAAAGTCCTAGAGTAGATATTTTCTAATGTGCTTTTCTGACTCCTCACTGCCATGCACTAGCCCTGGCTCACTGTAAGAACTAAAGAATGCTTCTTGAAGTAAATAAAAAAAGAAGAAATGGATGCATTTCTTGTTTTAGAATTTAAATAATTTTTTTGATTACAGGTAACCCCTAGAAACTTCACAGCCAAATACAGAGATGGATATAGAAGATTCTCCAGCAGTATAACCTAGGTTTTTGCTTGATCTTTATTGCCAGATTTCTCAGTCTTGAAACTCTCTTTCTTTTTTTCACTTCTACAGAAAAATCTACTTTTATTCTTTGGCAGTTGCACTGATATTCAGTCTCCCAGCTTTGGTCTTTAGTTTCTCCACATGGATTTAGCTCATCTACAATGAACTGCCTTGGTTAGAATACAAGTCTCTATTATAGCTTGGAACTAAAATCAACAGGGCCTCCCTGGTTCACCATTATGAGAAGATGCCAACACTCAGAAATTCTGGAAAATTTAACAAGTTTTCTTAACTGGAATCCTTAGTCTTGATAATAATAGCTTATTCCTAGTACATTCTAGGATTAGAGGTTTCAGGAAACTATGTGGGTAATTCCAGCAACACGGAGATCTGTCAAATTATCTCTGATATTGCCTTAGATTTAGGCTTTTCCTTTCATATTCAATTCCTTTAGTTTTTAAAAGAACAGACAGAAAATGCATGTTATAGGAACAGGGAGAGTTTAGTCTATTCCTAGACTAACAAGATATAATGATTTTTAATAAATATTTGTGAAATTAATCTCACTTCTCATCACATTGAAAGTGTTATTGTATGTATATTTATTTTGAAAATCTGCATATTTAAAGACTCTAATTAATTTATATACAGGCTTTATTTCCTTATAGCATACATATAGGGCTGATATCAAGGTAGCATGCACAGGTATAGCTCTACTGAATATTTGTGACCAATATCCATTTTGATTGGTTGAACATTCCTTATGATTAGCAAGTATTTTGGATATTACCCCTAGCAATATCAATCAACAGATATCTGTTAAATATCAGGTTCTCAGACCTGAATATAAGATAGTTTAAGGAGTTCCCTTATGGCTCAGTGATAAGGAACCCAACTAGTATTTTTGAGGACTAGGGTTAAATCCCTGGTCTCATTCAGAGGGTTGGGGATCTGGCATTGCCCTGAGCTGTGGTATGGGTTGAGGATGTGCCTTGGATCCCTTCTTGCTATTGCTGTGGTGCAGGCTGGCAGCTGATGCTTTGATTTGACCCCTAGCCTGGGAAATTCCATATGTGGCAGGTGCAGCTCTAAAGAGACAAAAAAAATAGTTTAAAGTCTGACAGGTACATTGGGTGAAATTACAAATTAATACTAGAAAATGGACATAAAACTGGTATACAAATCACATGCATTTTAGTGTACACAATACATACACACACAATATAGTGACATGCATGAAGAGATGTAATATCTAAATTAATGTGAAGAGAGAATCAATTTAATGGTATTCCAATCTGAAAATATTTTCTGAGCACCTACTAGGTGCAAGACACTTGGGATAACACTCTGGGGACACCTGGATGGTGAGACCTAGTCCCTTTTATCATGAAGCCCAGCATATGATGGGACAATAAGAGGGCAGAGGCTGCAGAATGAGTGCAGGCTGGAGTGTCAAGGACACCAAGTGAATAGCAACAAAACTGTAGCTGAATCTTGAAGAATGAGCAAGAATTACATGAAAGGGCAGTTATGTCAAAAGACTTTCAGGCAAAGAACAGCTTAATCAAAGGAGTTAAAATAAGAAAGTGTAAACCTTGACTGGCCGAAGTGGCTATTTAGAGGACAGCAGGGTATAGTGTTTGATATCCAGTTGGAGATGATATACAAAGCGAGGCCAGGATATGAATTGTAGAGGATCCCAGAAATTAGACTGTATGTGTACTTGCAAAGGGAAACCTCCAGAAGACAGAGAAGTGAGAAACAGGGTCAGACCTGAGATTAAAATTTAAAACATATATATATCCCAGTTGGGAACAACGTCAATGTCCATTAGTGGCAGACTGGTTTAGTAGCTGATGGTGCCTCCATAAAATGGAATACTATGAACCTATAGGAGAGCTATATAAAAATAATGGGGAAAAAAACCTGGGAATTTAAATGAATGAAATATAATTATTAAAAGTCTCTCACAATAAATTTTAAGTGAAGAAAATCATAATGCAGAAATTGGAGTTTATTAAAAAAAGACCATTTTGAAAAGGTTGTGCAAAAGTTAGTTTTAGCATCTTCTTTTACTAGAATAGAGTCCTAGAACTCTTCATGGAATGATCACTGAAGTCTGTATGATGAGCTCCAGATGGCAAAAGTAGAGAGAGAGCAATAAACACTGTTAGACTTTCAAGTCTGGTTTTAGGATATTTGGCACATCACTGAAAGTGATAATGTATAACTCAATGTTTAAATTGTCATTTGCTATCCTTAATTTCTAAGGACAAAAAGGGGATCTGAAGCAGGAGATTTTAGAAGTAATATGTGAAGTTGACAGACAAAGAAAGAGAACATTAGCCTGGCATAGATAACTTATGTATCACAAGTTACATATTTTAAGTAAATGTTCACTGGATCATTTCACTTGGCATTTATGACTTGTGTCAAAAATAGAAACTTTGTTCAGCATGCAAGGTACAAGACTTATCATCTTCTAACAGAGAGATAGAGGAAAACCTCATCTGGGCAAGAGCAGAAATCTGCCAAACTTCTTTGACTTTCAGAAGGTTATAGACAAGGTTGACAGTGTCAATGCATGCAGCATGATTTATCATGAGCTTCAGAAGGCCCTCAATAAAGTTCCACATGACAGCCATCCATTGAAGGCAAGAGCTAAAGAGATCCAGGTTAGAGCATGGAGTGAATAAAGAACTAGAAAAAAAAAAAAAAGACTGAGGACAGAAATGCTGGCAACATGATGAGCTACATTGCCTTCCAGATAAGTTTGATAATGTCTAAGCTTTTTATATAATTGTGTTAGTTTTTGGAGTTGATAGCAGCATCTCAAAATGTTTATTGTGACGGAATTGCAGAAACCAGAGAAACTAGGTGCTTAATAGCCTAGATAAGATTAATTTCAAGTTAAACTGCCCCTAGCCTGGTTATGTTTTTACAGATTGCTGCAGTATTTGATCAGGAAGGAGGAAGAAAATAAACACTCCCAGTGAACCAGCAAGTTGGCTTTTTAAACAGTAGAAATAACTTCAACAGCTAAGATGGAGTTAATGAACCCCAAGATATGGTGAGCCACATCCTAGACTAGGAAGCAGGATACCTGAGCTCCATCTACCTGTAAGCATTTAAGCAAGTCACTTCACCTTGTGAGACCAACTTTTAATCTATAATGAACAAGTGGGAGTAAAACACTTCTTAGATTTCTTTTGAGAATAACATTATATGAAACTGTGATGATCATTGTGACACAAAAATTTAAGTATTTACCTTAAATGACCAGGAGATGTAGAAATGGCTAGATAATTTAATTTCACACAGCAGAAAGACCCCCCCCCCGGTCCCAAACCCATATGAACTGTACATAATAGAAATAATAATGAAAGAAATGCCAAATATTTTCTGTAAATTAAAGTTGTTTTTACTAAATTATTGGGTCATATTTTTTGGATGTGTGCTCTCCAACAAATTAATACTGTTTGCAAGGAGAAAAAAAAAGGAGATGCAAGTATCTCAAATATATTGGATACATAAAAGCTGGAGTATGCATAATCGTCTTGGAAGAGTTCTTAAATCTCTGTATATAAACTGCTTAAAAGTAAATTAAAATTATTCCTTAATGAAATACAAATCTGAAGTCACTTGAATAACTAATCATTTTATGACCCATGCAGTGAATTTTTAATGCCTGCTTCTACCTGATTATTTTAGATATGTCTGTGTTGTAAATTAAAAGCTACATAAATCATTAATGTGTTGATACAGATCAGTGAACTGCTTACACTATATGTGATTCCTTAGGACATACAATGTCTGATTCACCTCCCTCCCTTTCAATTATATAGCTGCCAGGCTTTTCCTCTGTTCATCTTCTGCAAGGTCTTATTTGGTAGAACTACATGCCAAAGCTTCTATGCTTTTATCACCTTTCCAATATAGTCAGATGCATCCAATCAGAAGGGTCTTGGGTACGAAAATGAATAGGTCCAAAACTCAAGAGCATGGATATAGAATTTATAAGAGGATAGACTTTTTTTTTTGGTCTGAGTTTCTAAGAAGTGATAGCAAAAGGACATAAACTCTGGTACTTTTCTTAGGTCAATACACCTTCTAACCTTCCTTAAAAATGTCATGTCTTTCTACAACTTGAGTTACAGGATTCCTGTTGCCTAGAAGGTAGGCCCTCATTTTCTGCCTCCATCAGTCCAAATAACTATATTTCCTTAAGAGGCCAGGTCAAGATCTACATTACCTATGATGTTAATTAGGCCTACCCATAATTAAAATAATTATAATTCACTTTGGAATAACTATATAGAGTTTATGAAGTCTCTGCCATGAGAAATTATTTCTTTGAGATGCTATGGGTATATAAAATGAGCCAGACATAGCCACTGGAGTGTAATTGTGAACAGCAAAATGCACAAAAAATAGTCAAAAAGTATATGGAATGTGCCATGAGAGAACATCAAAGAAAATGCTGTATGTATTTGATCAGGCAGTAATGAATACAAAATACAAAGAATGAACAGGAAATTGCCACAGACATAAAAGCGAGTGGAAAAACAAACAAACAAAAAAGATGTTTAAGGCAGATAAATGGTCAAATGTGAGTCTAGTGTGGGGTATAAATCAGAAAATAGAATGAGTTTACATGTTAAAAACTTGGGTTTAAATATGCTGAAATTTCATATGTTGAACTTACACTTTTTCCATTCCACTTCTATTCAACAGTTTTCTATTACAAACTAGATTCTAGGCCCAGTGGGGAGTAGGTTAAAAAATACCCTTACGTTCAGTGAAGTAGTTCTACCAAAGAAGGCCTTGCAGAAGATGAACCAGTGGATGGAAACAAATATCTTAAATAAGTAATAAATTGATAATTTATCCAGGGATAGAAAGAAGAAAAATAAGAAATGGAGGGAACCTAGTACCTTGGGTTTTCTATCTTAGGATGGTCAAGGAAATTGTGTCTGAAATAATTTCCATTGAGCAGAGACATAATTGAAGTGTGGAGTTATGTCACTCAGATACATAGAAAATTCTGGTGCTTGTTTAAGTGCTGGTGTCCAGTTTTCCTCCCCAGCACATTTCTACTTTTTGAGACAACTTCATATATTCCTTTGCTCTATTTTGTGTGTGCAGGTGGGGAAGCGAACATGGAATATTAAACATAGTGATTAGCTTCTTGTTGGTCATGTAACAGGAAGCATATTATAGTGGATAAAGAAATATTCCATCATGACGTTAGAATGTTTAGTGTAAAAAGGAAGTTCTCTAGAATTTCCTATAGCTTTTTTGCTTTTTGCTAAAAATTGTAGAACATTAGATATTGTGGGATACTCCCTAATACTTTTAATAAAGGAAACCAATGATGAATTTTTTTCCAGTAAAGTGAGACAAGGTATACCCCATTAATGAATATAAAACATAAGAAATATGTGTATTTTAAGTGAAGAAACAAGAAAGGAATAAAAGTAAACTGGAAAAATTAAGGAAACAAAAATAGGCAGGAAAGAAAAGGTAGTACAGTATGTAATGAGTTTGGGAAAAAGAAAATTATTAGAAAAGTAATGACAATTGAGGGATGAGGAAATGGAAGGAAAGTCAAATGAAAGTAGCATATCCCTGCCTCTAGACACTGAAAATAGCTGGTTTAAATAATCTGTCTTATTTATTATAATACTAATGTGAGAGAACTCATGAAAACATGAAAGCAGCAGGAATTTTAGTTTGATATTACTGGGACTTTTACAGTAAATATGTACTTTTACCAAGAATATTGGGTCTCAGAGTTCCCGTCATGACTCAGTGGTTAGCAAATCCGACTAGGGACCATGAGGTTGCAGGTTCGATCCCTGGCCTTGCTCAGTGGGTTAAAAGATCTGTCATTGCCATGAGCTGTGATGTAGGTTGCATAAGCGGCTTGGATCCTGCATTGCTGTGGCTTTGACATAGGCCGGCGGCTATGGCTCCGATTCGACCCCTAGCCTGGGAACCTCCATATGCCATTTGAGTGGCCAAAGAAATGGCAAAAAGCCAAAAAAAATATTGGGCCTCAACATTGAAAAATAGAACTATTTGGTAAAGTGGAGAGGACCAAAGGTAATAAAAAACAAATTACTCCCACAGAACAGAGCTTTGAATTTCAAGAGTGGCTAGAGAATAAAGAAATTCCAGAAAGGGTGAAGAAAGGATTCCAGAAAGGATGGTCAAAAAAGTTGTGTATAAACTCTACTCAATAACTTATCTGACTCTTATACTATGTATGGGAAGAATATATTTCAGGTAGTCTGGCAGAAAGCAACATCAGGAAGTCTGAAAACAAAACAAAACCAAACAACACAAGATGCATCTAATGTCCACTACTAAGAGATAGATTTTGGAGTTTTAGTCAAACAAAATTTACTGTTATGAGAACAAAAATAAATTACCTTCAGAAAAGATAATCAAAAATAAATAAACCTCCCTGATTTATTCATTATAAAGTGTAATATAAAATAAAAAAATTACTAGACATAGCAAAAAGAAAAAACAATCAATAGAAACCAACTACAAGATGACTTGAATGTTATTAGCAGACAAAAATTTTGAAATAGTTATTACAAGTACGTTAAAATATTAAAGGATTTTTTTTCACATCTTAAAGGTAAAGGAAACCAGTGAATAAAGAGATGAGAATATATCAGCAGAGAAATAAAAATGGTAAAAGCAAAGCATATTAAAATTCTAGAAATGGAAACTATAGTGACTGAAATAAAAATTTTACTCATGGATTTGACAGCATATTGAATAGAAGAGTAGAGAAAATGAAAATTTTAAAATAATGAAATTTTCACAGTCTCAGTGTCCTATGTGAAAATATCACCCAGTTTAATACAGAGAAGGAAGATTACACCAGGAAGTTCTGGGCAGACAGGGAGAGCAGCCACGTTGCATTCTTTTGAAATGTTTGACTTTGAGACAAATTTAATAAAAATAAATAGTGCAACATTTGAACGTAAGATCAAAGACCACTGCACAGAGCAGAAAAGGGAAATGAGAATCCAGGTCAGATTTTCTTTTGAGCCACCCAAGCTGATAAGTTTCTAGAGATGGGATAAGTTCTGCTACTTTTAAAGAGTATCAGTGTTTTCTCTTGTGGCTTCTTTCCTAGAGAGAAGTAATCCAGACAACCACACTAGTGCTTTAGTCTTCATTCTGCCATCCACCATGATGAACCTTCCCTTCAAATTTTGCCTTGTGTTGGGAGGAAAGTAGGCAGTAGTTTTGGGAACTATAGTTTTCACAGTTCCCCCTTGAATCATAATATTTATATCTTAGCATACATCATATCATATGTATTAGAGTCATAGTTAAATTTTATTTAGATAGGGTTTTCTTTTGAATGAAGAAGCCCCGGATCTTCAAGTCAGAATACTGCCAGTGAAAATTTCATTAAAAAATTACAATGTGTACAAAGTTTGGCCTGGATGGGCTTCCATCCCTATTTCATTTTTTATTTGTTTTTCCTCTCCCTTCTCTCTAGAACCTGAAAATGCATGAGCCCTACGTGTCCTATTGTCACCACAAAAGCAGACTCATTTAGGTGCTCAGGCAACAGTTCAACCTTAGAGACATAGGAGCTTTCTGTTGCCTGACACCTAGCATACTCCCTCACTGGTGAAGTGGCATAGCCATATTTGGAAATCACTGGAAAGCTCAAAATTTCAGTCCAATCATAATTTAAAAAAAAATGAAAGTAGGACTTCTATTGGATAAAATAATCTGGACAATAGGTATTATTTAAACATACATGGACACTAATTATCCAAACCAACAATGCAAGAAGTCAGGCTAGAATATTGTTTCCATTTTTCCACTGATGATTATGATGCCTCCAGAATACCAGGGAAGAACAAGCACTACAGAATCAGAGGGACTTGTCTTTAAAGTTGAATGATCTACTAAGCAGCTACATGAGCTCACCCAGTTGCAGATTTTCTGCTCTAGTTTCCTGATCTGCAAGATAAGTATATTGTCTGTCTCAGGAAGGAAGAAATCGTCTCTGTCTGTCTAGGTTCTTCTGACTGGTCTAATAATTAAATTGACGTGAGACAGATTAATAGGAGAAAATCAAACAAAGTTAATAACATGTGTACATGGGAGAGAGACCCAGGAACACTGAATAACTCGCCCAAATGCCTGAAAGTCTCATCTTCATATCATCTTTAGCTAAAGACAAAAGATGTTGGGGTTGGAGTTTTGGGATTTCAAAGGAAAGGAAAGCCAGTCACATGGAGATGGAAAAGCAAATGTTTGGTAAATAAATGTTTTCTGTTACCAGAAGAAACAATGGGACAGAAAAAGGAATTTGAACAAACTGACTCTCCTAGGTTCCTTCTTGTCTATGCACCTGGTTTATACTATATTTATCTGTGGTAATAATTCCCTTCCAGGAATAGGTCATCTGTCTACACACTTTAGGCTCTCAGGGGAAACGTCAAAACTTCTTCCCGAGTCTTTTGAACCTGGGTTAGTTTCAGCTCTAAATAAGCTGCATGCCAAAGACATATTTGGGGATGGCATGTTTTGCTTTCCTACATCTCTTTATCTTGTAGTATGTTTCTGAGTTTTAAGTAAGGTGGGGTGTGTGGAAGTTCCTAACGCTCTGTCCAGGTTCATATTGCGCCAATGAATCTTGTGTCAATGAATGCCTTTACCTTGAGTTGACAATTCAAAGGATGTAGATGGCGGATTTATTCCAGGAAAGGAGTAATCACCATAGATTAACTATAGCATGAACAAGGTGTGCAGACAGAGAGGAAATTAGCAGAGTCTGCTTGTTTGAATTCTTCTCTGGGTTCCATTCCCTCTGCCTTGCCCAGCAAACATTTATTTACCAAATATTAAGCCAAGGTAAAAGGAAAGGGCATCCAAAGTGTGGTTCCCATCCATGTCCTGCACCTGATCTTTTCACATTAGTTTCTCTTATAGGATGCCTGCATGACTAGCAAAGGAATCACATAGTTCTGGCTTCTCAGAGTAAACCACATCTCCTTTTGCTCAAGAAAACGAAGAAGAAAACAAAAGTAACATTCCGATATTATAGTTTATATCTCCAATACTTGAAAGACAATTAAATTTTGCTTTCCTTTGATTATATGGTTATGCACCTTGAAATAACTAGCTAATAGCTTATATGGGCACCCTTGTATATAGAACTTAACAGAAAACTAGTCCATAGGAGAATGAAATTAGAAAAGTGTTTTAAGTTATTGGCATTATCGACAGAACATATAAATTCTTCATTATAGATTGAAAATCTCTTGATTTTTCCATTCTCAGTCTTTTAAAATTCAAAATTGGAATTTATGCTTACATCATGTTTTCTCAATAAATTCAGCCTTTCACATTGGTTTCTTATTTTGTCACTCCACATCTTGTTGGTTATATCCCCAATTAAATTGTATTCCAATTTTTCTTATAATAGTAATAATAATACAACTATTTCAGATCAAATAAATCCTCCCCAAGGAGTTATTTCTCTTACATCCTGGCTAAAGTGGAGCTCTTTCAAACAGTCAATAATTATTTGGATCTACTATGTTTTACTCACAAGGCATAAAACTCATTTTAAAAAAAATTAAAAAAGAGGGGAAGAAAAAAATCTCTGACATTAAAAAATGTTCTCTATTAATATATTGGCAAAACAAAAATATCATTTCCAAGTAGCATTTCTTTCTTTGACTCCTTCCTTGAACAAGTACTAAAACACTTTCTATTCATGCAGAACTTTCTGTTTAACTATACAGCACAGTAATTTGCACCTTATGATAATAGGATTTTTTTTTTTAGGAGGTATAACTGACTTTTTCTTGTGTTTGTGGTTTGTTTGTTTGTTTTGCTTTTTAGGGCTGCACCCGCAGCATACGGAGGTTACCAGGCTAGGGTCTAATCTGGGAGATACGGCTGCTGGCCTACGCCGTAACCACAGCAATGCCAGATCCAAGCCAGGTCTGTGACCTACACCACAGCTCACAGAAATGCCAGATCCTTAACCCATTGAGCAAAGTCAAGGAATGAACCTGCAACTCATGGTTCCTAGTCAGATTCATCTCCGCTGTGCCACGATGGGAACTCCTGTGTTTGTTTTTAATGAATACAAAAGAACTTCTTTACTCATCTTATTATCTTCTGTTTTAATCAGTTTTTCCTTCTCTAGGCTCATATATTCCAACCCCACTCCACACATATACACATTATTTTGTTCTGGAAGCAGTCAACTCCCAAGAATTACTTGGTACCAAATAGTGAGCTAGTGAATTTTGCGTATGTAAGGGACCATAGACATAGCATTGATAAATATTTGATCACACTGTGAGTAAATCCTACATTTGGTCAGGAATCCAAACGAGGGAGTTCTCTTTGTGGCTTAGGGGTTAACTAACCCGACTAGGATCCATGAGGACAAGGGTTTGATCCCTGGACTTGCTCAGTGGGTTGAGCATCCAGGGTTTACATGAGCTGTGGTGTAAGTTGGAGTGACAGCTTTAATCCCACGTGGCTGTGGCACGGGCCAGTGGTTGTAGCTCCGATTTGACCCCTATCCTGGGAACTTTTTTTACCTTCCAACTCAAGTTTAAAAAAAAAAAAAAGAAAAAGAAATCCAAATGACCATGAGCTGCATGAGAGAAGGAAGGAATAAGTTCTAGAGGGCTATTTAAAAAGAGTGGACTTGAGTTGTACTTTGGAATTTACCTGTGACTAAGGAGTAAACAGAGGCTATGTGAGAAGGACTTTGCAATCATGGGAGTTAGAAAAGGTAAGTGGAAGCAAATGAGACTGAAATTTGAGAAGATTTAGAGACCTTTCCTAATGAATACATTTTTTTGGTGGGGTGGTTTAACTATGCTCTGCCCAGCACCCTGAGAGCACACCCATGTCCATAAACAGTATTAGAAGACAATTGGAAATGGACAGAAGAAGGAACATAAGCAAGACCACACACTTGTCTCAGAAGGAGGTTGAGAAAACTGGGATGGTCTGAATTCACCAATTAAACACAGTTAATTACCTGTCCCTTAGTCTTTACCACATCTATGATGGTTGATTTTATGTTTCTACTTGGCTAGGCTATGGTGTCCAGTTGTTTTGTCAAATACAGTTTACTTTATATATTATTGTGTGGTAGTTTTTAGATGCAATTTACATTTAAATCAATAAACTTTGAATAAAGAAGATAATATGTGTGGGCCTCATCCAAATGAAGGCTTAAAGCAAAAACAGAGGTCCTCTGAGGAGGAAAGAATTCTGTCTCTAGATCATTCTCTCTCTTTAACTTTGTACACACACACACACACACTCACACACAGCATGCATACATAAATATACACCTTTTTGTATATATCCTAATATATATCCTGACAGTGACATTTACCAACAGGTAAAGAGGCAGAGGGGAGATATGATGGTGACTGCTAATGAGCTATGCTTTTTTTTTTAATTAGAATGATTAAACTTCTCTGAAATTGAAACTGAGCAGGACCCTGTGGGGTCCTCCTGGGTACGAAACTCCTAGGGAATGCAGAAACAAAGCAAAGGCGGTCAAGAAACAATAATGCAGGAGTTCCCACTGTGGGTCAAGTTGATTAGGAACCCCATAGAGTGTCCATGAGGACACTGGTTCGATGCCTGTACTTGCTCGGTGGGTAAGAATACAGTGTTGTTTCAAGCTGTGACATGGGTCACAGATTCAGCTCAGATCTGCTGTTGCTGTGGCTGTAGTGTAGGCCTGTAGCTGCAATTCCAGTTCAACCCATAGCCCAGGAACTTGTATATGCCACAGGTGCAGCAATAAAAAGGAAAAAAAAAGAAAAAGAAAGAAAGAATAGTTCAGAAATGGGGCAGTGTCTTGGTTCCTCCTCAAGGGATACACATTGCAATCTGATACTTTATCTCTTGAGTTCTTCTCTAGAAATTAAGGCCCCCATCCAAATGGGGGATGGTAACATTAGGCTGAGCACAAGCACATGGACCCCAGATGAATTGGAACCAGAAGGTTGATGACTGAGATTCTTGGACCACCTGCCACCCAGTCACCTCACCACCAACCAATCAGAAGAAAGTCACACACCATGCAGCCCTTCCCCCAGCTTTGACTTTAAAATCTCTTCCTTGAGACCCAATTGGGGAGTTCAGGTCTTCTGAGCATGAGCCAGCCATTCTCCTTGCTTGGCCCTGCAGTAAATTTCTCTCCATTCCAAACTCCAATGTTTGAATTTGTTTGACATCACTGTGCTTTGAGCACATGAACTTGGGTTTGACAAGACAATCCCTTCCTCTACAGGAAATTACCTCTTTGGCGGAGAAGACCGAGCCTAGGCTCCTGTCCCTCCTATCCCTCCTATTGAAGTATAAGCCTTGCCCTGTGGAGTCAACATCTTCCATGAGGATCATCCCAGGCCTGAAGCAAGAGCACAGCACCAGCCTGGGTCTCCATGCCTCTCCCCAGACTAGATTTTCCTGAGCAGTATCTCAATTGATTAACCTTCTTGCACAAACTATTTTCACCTCAGTTATTCTCCTTTTCCTGGCTCCTCCCTCATTGAATTAAAAATTCACCTTTAAGTAAGCTGTTGACTATGATACTGGTTTTTAGGGATGGGAGTGTTGGCTGAAAAAAACAGAAAATGGAAGGATTTTGTGTGCAGGAGGCAGGGTCAAGGGAGAGAAGGAACATGCAAAGAACTGGCGAAATCTGGGACAACATGATGATGTTTAAGCACCAGAAGCTTCTCAGCAGGAGGAATTAGTAGGGTTAATGCAGAGGTGGAGGCCACCCCTTGAAGCACCTTCTGTGTATGGTAGGCTGACCCACTTCGTAAGTCATCAGTGGTCTTCCTAACCCAGGATTTAGACATCTGTGGCTTCAGGTCAATGGGCTGGAGAATTGAGTTGAATATTGTGGAGAAAAAGGAGAAGTTTAGGATGTTTTGTGTGATTATGTCTGAGGGGTGGTAAAGGAAAAGAAAGAGCTGTAAAGCTGACTTTTGTTACAGTGGTAGTAATAGCCAAACACCGTAAAGCTCAGGATAAGAGAATGAACAAGGATGCCCCAAGTAATGGCCTGAATACTTAGGTTCTGCATCAAACAAAGCAGGTGGGAGAGCCTCAGAACTGGTTTGCTGATTGTTGAAAGACAGTTTTTGATGACAGTTTTCTTCTTTTTTTTAAATTTTCCCACATGTCACATTATGATTTGTTCTCAGTGCAGAATTGATGATGGTATACAATCAAGATGTACAATATAGTGACCACAGTTAATAACAGTGTCTTGTATATTTGAAAGTTGCTAAGAAAGTAGATGTTAAAATTTCTCATCACAATAAAAAACACTTTGGTAACTGTATATGTTTATAAATGTTAACTGGACTTACTGTGATAATTTTGTAATACACGCAAATATCAATCATTATGTTTTACACTAGAAACTAATGTTATGTGTCAATTATACATCAATTTTTTTAATTTTAAAAGAGGTAACAGGAGTTCCCGTCGTGGCGCAGGGGTTAACGAATCAGACTAGGAACCATGAGGTTGCGGGTTCGGTCCCTGCCCTTGTTCAGTGGGTTAACCATCCAGCGTTGCCCTGAGCTGTGGTGTAGGTCGCAGACACGGCTTGGATCCCACGTTGCCGTGGCTCTGGAGTAGGCTGGTGGCTACAGCTCCGATTCGACCCCTAGCCTGGGAACCTCCATATGCCTCGGGAGCGGCCCAAGAAATAGCAAAAAGACAAAAAAAAAAGAGATAACAGCAAACAAAAAATGAACTGATGATGGAAATGTGCCTATTAACTAATTTCATTAGTTTGTTCATTCATTTATTCACTCAATAATGAGAAACTACTATAAGATATGGTTTACTTAAAAATTCTAAAGGAAAGTTACTTCCTAGTCGACCCTACAAATCCTCTTATTCTGTTTGAATCCTTTATTGGGCACTCAAAATGCTTTTAATGGATTTTTTTGAATTTAGATCTCTGGCTTTTTGAATTTAGTTCTCTGGCTATGTAATATTCATTCATTCATTCATTTATCTATCGAGTATTTACATACTATTTGCTCTATGCCCCAAGCACTACACTAGGTGCTCAGAATTAATATCTAGCTGGTTTCCTACCATTGTGTGGGTTTAGCCACCTTGCCATAATGATAATGCTTCTGAAAATTGGTGTGCAAATTGAGTCATATTTAAATGAAGGTTTAGGGGAAAACTTGAGGAAAATCCTACTGTTGTGTGGATTTTTTTTTTGTAATGAAAATTATCATATTCTAATTTGTCTTCTCTGTAACCCTGTATTTCCATATGTTAGCCTTCCCTAAATAGGAGTACCACCTGTATTTTATTCCCAGTTTGTGGGATAGTAACAGTTCAATTGGCTGCAGAGTCTTAAACTAATCATTTTCTGTCTCAACATTAAAAAATGTTGAATGGCCAAACATTCATCAAAAATGTCAAAAATGTTTTCATTTTTGAAAATCTGCTCTAAATGTTGAAGTGGCTTGATTAGGTTAGAGTGGTTTTTATATCATTTTCTATAAGCACTTAAGGGTAACTTTTAATGACATCCTACCAAGAGCTTATAGAATTTTAAAGCAATCAGAAATTTTCCTTCCGATATAGCAAGAAGAAAATTAAACCAATTTATGCTACCTATAAGGCCTTATACTGTGTTCTATACTTATGTTATTAAGAATATGCAATATGAGTCTCTTTAGACATATAATGTTAACTTATATTTGTAAATCACTTTATGTTTTTCAGAATGTTTTACTCCGTGTCTATTTTGAATCTGTATAGCAACAAGCTGGCGTATAATTTAGTATGCAGTTCTTGAAATTATAAAGTTACCCAAAGTCATTAAACTAGAACTCTGTTTGCTTTTCATTTTGTATTTGAGGCTCTGTTCTCTTTGTTTCATAAGAAGAACTAGGATTAGATTGTGGGAGAAAGTTCTTACTCTACTATTTAGTTATTTGATATTTTTCAGTTCAAGGGGAGATTTGAGGAGGCTATTTCTTATAATACAGTGCTCATGGTAAGTCCTATATGGTACAATTTTTTCTGAGCCTAGAGTTCTTTAAAAAAAGCACTCTTAGGAAAGATTAATGGCTTAATGACATATTTGGGTTCCTGTTTCTCCATATCCTCACCATTTTTTTTTTCACTTTTTAGGGCTGCACCTGCAGCATATGGAATTTCCCAGGCTAGGGGTTCAATAGGATTGACATCTGCTGGCCTATGCCACAGCCACAGCAACAAAAGATCCCAGCCCTATCTGCAGCCCACACCACATCTCATGAAAATGCCAAATCCTTAACCCACCGAGTAAGGCCAAGGATTGAACTTGCATCCATATGGATACCAGTGGGATTTGTTACCACTGAGACACAATGGGAACTCCCTTCTCACTGATGTTTCTTATTTTTTTTTTTTAATTATAGCTATTCTCATAACTATAAAGTGGTACCTCATTGTGGTTTAATTTGCATTTCTCTAATGACTAATAATGTTAAGCATCTTTTCATGTGCTTCTTTGCTATACATTTATTTTCTTTGGTAATTTTAATAGAGAGTTCTCTGAGGAGTTCCCGTGTTGGCTCAGTGGTTAACAAATCTGATTAGCATCCATGAGGACTCAGGTTTGATCCCTGACCTTGCTCAGTGGGTTAAGTAGCTGGTGTTGCCGTGAGCTCTGGTGTGTGTCACAGACACAGCTGAGATCCTGCATTGCTCTGGCTGTGGCATATGCTATCAGCTGTAACTCTGATTAGACCCCTAGCCTGAGAATCTCCATATGCCTCAGGTGTGGCCCTAAAAAGCCAAAAAAAGAAGGGGGGGGAGGGGAGTTTTCTGAAAAGCTCATCACTCTCTATAATTTAATTTTGATTATTTTTCCTAATACAAAACATGCTGTCTCATTTAAGAGAGTTCTTATTCTTGGGCAAATGATGTAACCTCAATTTTTTATCTACCTGTTGAACCATTAAAATACAAGTGGGAATAGTTCTGTGTGAATGTAGACAGAAAAGTATTTTTTTTTATTTTTTACAGTTTTATCGAATGTGGTTGATTTACAAGGCTGTGATAATTTTTGTTGGACAGCAAAATGATTCATGTACACACATCCATTCTCTTTCAGATTATTTTCCCATGTAGACCATCACAGAATATTGGGTAGAGTTCCCTGTGCTCTGCAGCAGGTTTCCATTGGCTAATCATTACATAGACCACAGTGTGCACATGCCAATCCCAAATCCCCAGTCCATCCCTCCACCACACTATCTGGCCCCTTTGGTAAGCATAAGTTTGCTTTCAAAGTATCATTTTTTACCTAAATTTATCTTTAACTTTTTTTTATCTTAAAGGTAAGAAAGAAACTGTGGTCAGCCCTGAGAATTTTCATAAAACACTGTTAATTCCTGTGAGGATGTTCATGCACTATTTCCACCTCATAGACTTTTTCTGGCTTCTCAGACACACCATGGAGAGGACCAAGGTGGATAAAAGGCCTGATTCCTGGAATTCCATTCATCACAGTTCTATCTCCATGAAATTCCCACAGATCTACACATACACTAGAGTGAGAACAACCTAAAATACCCATTTCTGAACTTACCACTTTGCAATTCTTGCCTATTGGGCAGAATAGAATATTTTCTTTCCTAATTAGAAGATATGATTCATACTTGTGTAAAGAGAGGTCTCATCTCACACAAAACCAAGACCCGTTTCTCTGGAGCACTTTGTATGAAGAGTGAGAGAGAAAGACCAAGGTATCAGCTATTTGACTTTATAACTGCCCCCTCCCACAGTCCTGACCTGACTAGTTTTATATGATTTTAAAACCACAAGCTTTGCAGAGAAACACTCTTGGAGTCAATGCCATTTCCCATAATTTGGCAAATCTTTAGCTAATCAAGGCTCTCTGAATAAACTTTGCTTTAAAAATTGCCTAGTGTACTTTAAAAATCTAATTCCCCCAAAGAGTACCTCATTCATTCTAACCAGCTCCAAGACAAACCATGTGATTGGAGTCAGATTCAAAATTCAACATGGTTTAAATGCCAAGGGCTGGAGAGATAGCTCCCACTTGCCAGTATGGAAGGTGATGACATTCATGGTTGATTCAACTCCTTGCAGCAAGATGTGTGATTGGAGAAACCAAGGTAAGTGATCCCAGCTACATATCTTGCTGGTATCCAGATGCATTCTCATTAGTCTGACAGGTGGTCAGTTTGGAGAGTTCTTTGAAATCAAAGTGTAATGCCAAAATTTTCAAGATTTTTCAAATTATTAAATCTTATGTGAGAGTGATGGAATGAGCCAGGAGAGAAATATTTTTGTCTATAAAATCTATAAACATAACCAGTACATCTTTATAGCTCACAAATTTCTTTCCTCTGTATAATTTCATTCAAGTCCCATAGTATGTATAAGTTAGAACTTGTTACATGCATGTCAGATGAGGAACCCAGGCAAGAAACATTTAAATGGGGAGGTAGTCCCATCTGTCAGTCTGAAACAGAGGACTTGGTGCCAGACCTCATAGGTGCGGGTCCCAACTCTGCTGCAACTCAGAGGAGTGAACTGTACAAATCATCCAATGTCTCAGCTTCCTAATCTAGACAGTGTTGATAGACTGGTCACTCTGGGAGTTCTGAGGTGCACTAGGTTAAGGATCCAGTATTAACACTGCAGTGGCCCAGATCGCAGCTGTGGTGTGTTCCATCTCTGGCTCGGGAGCTTCTGCATGACACAGGCACAACAACAACAAAAAAGGTCACTCTTCCAATAGGTTGTTGTGGGGATTGGATAAAACATTGCCTGTAATCCACTTACTTCAGTGGAGGGCACAGAGTAAGTGTTCAGTACATTTGAGCCTTTTTAACCAACTGCCAACTGTTATGGTCAATCAAGCCAAAGGCAAACTTAAAACAGGACCCACCTACATCAAGGAACCACCATTTAGTAAATCTGTATTTCAGTCTTTTCTCTGCACTTCTTTCTGCTTAGTATGTTGTGTAATACTCTTTATTAAATCATATTTATTCCCTGGTGTGGCTGCAGAAATAAGGGACACATGGAAGATTTTATATGTCCAATATTTATTCCACAAAACCTTGCAACTTTGTATGGAGATAAGCCATACACATATGAGACGGATGCTATCGTAAAGCATGTTGAAGCCTCAGGTAAATTAAATTGAGAGTAGATGTTATCAAGGTTCAGGAAACGTGGACCTATGGCCTGAAACAGGGAAGAACGGTTTTTGTCATAGTTATTTTTATTGTTGTTCTTATTGATTTTTAAAGACGTGGACAGATTTCAGCTAAGCCTTGAGGTTGCAACTTTGATGAATGATGAAGAGAAGCAGAGCAGCAGAATGCATAGCATGAGAAGAGGAGCTTGGAAAGAAAGGTAGGAACAGGATCAAAAAATAGCTGCGATGAAACGTAGGAACAGGATAAGGTGGTGGGGTTAGGAGAGGCGACCTCATGTTGAGAGGAGTGTGAGGCTGGGATCAGTAGGTCATGGGTGTGAGTACTACTGGTGAGAGATTTCCCACTGTCCTTGGGGTGCAGTCAAGCATCTGGGCGTGGACTTGCTCTGGGGTAAGTGACTTTTGTGGGTCTGGAAGAGGCTTTAATCCCTTCACTATTAACTGAGATATAAGACAAAATACACAATGGATATATGTATGACAGAGTCACTTTGTTGTACAGCAGAAATCATCACAGCCATGTAAATTAACAATACTTCAATAAAACGTTAAAAAAAAAAAAGACGAACTCTGTGGCCATGCCTAGCTCAGTCCTATACTCTGATGTGATCCTTAGCCAAAGAGCCAAAGATAAAACTTTTCCTTTATGTGTGTGTGCGTGCACGTGTGTGTATATGTGTGTGTGAATTTCCTTCCAGGAACAGTTTTAACTCTGATCCTCATATTTCCTGCAATCCATTGTTTACGGAGCTGGCCCCAGTTTAAGGAACAGCTGGAAAGCTGGCTCCTTAGCCTTCAGGCCACTATTGACTACAAGTCTTCCAGCACAACCAGATTAATGGGATTGGGTACAACTATAGTAGGTTGTGCTAATTAATCAATTTTATTTTACTTTATATACTTGTAGTTGAGGCTTTTACATTCGGTATGCAAATTTATGTAAATTAAAATTCGAATACATGCAAACAGATATGCAAATATGTGTCCCTAGATTTGCTAGGGAAAAAAAAAAATCTGGTAGCCCTACTGTAAATTCCTAAAATGTATTTGGGGGAAGGGAGAGAGAACTTGAACTACACTTGCAGTTCTGTCTGCTTTTAATTTGTTAATATATGCAAGTTGAAAATGAAAATAAAAACATGTTTTACTTAGCTGCTCCTTATGTTATAAAATAGAAAGCTGAAAATCTGCAACAATAACAGGAACAAAATCTGTGAATCTCCTCAGTGCGATAAGAATTCCAAAGTTTTATTTATTCTAGAATCATCTGCCTTTAGGCAGCAAGTCTCATAAGTGTAGCTTTCTTACTTTTAATTGATCAGATTGAAGCTATAACCGAACCCAGAGGAAATGCTCTTAGAGCCCTAAAACATAAGACTTTATAATATAAGCTTTGAGCTGTATATAAACTGCCTAGGAATCCACAATGGAAACTGAAAAAAGAAGTCCAAGGAAAATTAATAATGAAAAAAATACAATTTTATTAAATTATAATGAACAAACATTTTATTTAAAAGATATTATTTCCAAGTGGGTTTTAGTTAAGGGGGCAAGAGCATTTTCTATGCATATCCAAATGGAAACTTCCTATTAAAAAAAGCATCGGCCAGCAGCTAATTTGAGAACACCGTGTATTGTAGTATAGGAGATAGGTATCTGATACCTGCAATGTTGCATATTACAATTACTTGCAAGCAGGTCTAATCATTGGAAAAAGACTGAATGGGTGAGCAATAAATATTAAAATCAACCCTGGCCAAACCATTCGAAGAACTGGATTTACTGCTGCCTCTGCCCTATGGGTACTATGACATTTGGCCACAAAAGCAATCTGGGCCTCAATTTTATCATTGGTAAAATAAGATAATAATAATTGCCTGACCTTCTCAAAAGCTTTCTATGCCTTTCAAATGCGAAACCGGTAAAGTACTAAACAGATGTTAATTACTTTTTCAAAAGTTTATCTGTGGTCATTGCCAAGTTTTCCTTTCCGGAAGGCCTTTAAGTACTTATTACTTGGTTATAGGTTCAATCTGATCAATTAAAGATCAGAAAAACTCCATAAGAAAGTTAATGTCTCAAGACAAACACTTCTGCTAAAAGCACAACTTGGAGTTAGGTCAGTAAGGAGACAGTGCAATGGAATAGTAAAAAGAGACTATTTCTTAAATTTGTGACCATGATCACAAATCGTGATCTCTTCTGCACAATGAGACTCTGCGGTACATGAATTAAATGATCCTTCAGACACTCAGCTTCTGTGAGTCCCGTGCCCTTGTACCCCTATCTAGATATCCACCATCCCTCATTATGTATCACAGGCCAGCCCACATTGGGTAGTTTTTTTTTTGTTTTTGTTTTTGTTTTTCTTTTCATGTCCTCTCCTGTAGCATTTGGAAGTTCCCAGGCTAGGGGTTGAATCATAGTTCCAGCTGTCAGTCTACCGCACAGCCACAGGAATGCCAGATCCATGCCATATCTGCAACCTATGCTGCACCTTTCGGCAATATCAGATACTTAACCCACTAAGCCTGAGTGAGGTCAGGGATTGAACCTGCAACCTAATGGAGACTAGTTGGGTTCTTAACCCACTAAGCCAAAATGGGAACTCCTAGGTGGCTTTGCATATACCTCTTTTCAGTTGCCACCAGGTCTTAGCACCATAGCTCTTTTTGTCAATTGACTGATGAAATCACTTGTGCTAAATTGTGTTAATTGTTGAAATTCACTTTTAAACTATGCTTTATTTATTGGTTGAGTATTCACTCTGTGAATATGATTAGATGTGACCAACATTATCAGACATGATTCTTGAATCTAAACATTTAAAATCTGATGGGAGAGAGAAGACATAGGCATGTCTACAGAATGTAAAGTCCTCACCTACTGGGGGGATAGGAAGGTATTCTAAGATCAGAAGAAAAATGTGGGAGCATTTCATTTAGTCAGCAAGGGCAAACGCTGATGTTTCCCAAGAGCAGATGTTCAGGGTCAGGTGACTGCTTTAAGGAAATTCATTTTGCAACACTGGCCTCCAGAACAAAGGTAAGGGAATGCATGTGTGCATGTGATGTGAGTGGGTAGCTTTGCACTGCCTTAGGTGAGAAACAGTGAATGGGTGACAATGACACTATCACACATAGGAATGTCACATAGGAGGAGTCTTGGCGTGTTCTTTGTTATTGCAGACAAAGGAAAAATAAGAGACATGTATGAATTCAAAGTTTTCAGCCTATAGTCTTTAGTAGCGTGGGGTTATAATTAACCAAGAAGGTCCAAGTGATTCAGAGATAGAGAAGTACTGAAGAGAGAAAAAGGACACAGTTTAGAAACTGCCTTGCTGCAGAGGTGATCAGTAGACATATTTTGTAGAAAATAGATAAAGCCAAGCCAGAACCTGAGAGAAAGGGAATGGACTTAGCAGCATAGAGGTGTTATCTAAAATCCAGGATGCTGGGGAGTTTAGGGAGGAGAAGAGTGAAAGGAGAGAAGAGGTGGGCTGTTAAGAATGCTGACATTTAGAGGCCCTGGCAAAGAGTAAGGCACTTAGCAATCTGGGAGTAGATAAGATTCTGTAAACCAAGGGGCTCAGGAAAGGGTGTTTTAGGAAGGATAAGCTGATGGGCATCAGACAGCACTTTCATTTGTATCTAGCACAACAAAGAAATCAAGGGTGAGCCAGTGGGCCCAGTAGGAAGCTGATGTTGCTGATCTGTCTTTGATAGAATATTATATAGCCATTAAAAGCAATGCCATGAAAATTATGGAGCAACATAAAAAGCGTGCTTGTGATATTACATTAAGTGAAAAAAGATAGTGACACTGCTTTTAAAGAGTGCTAACGGGGCCTGGGTTGAGTAGGAGAATACAGGGTATACAAGTATGTGAAGATAGTCTACAAGAATTATATATAATTAGTAGAAATATGAGTTTTTTCAGCACTACCTTTGCACTTATATTTTTGATCACATTGCTTCTTCAACTGAATATAATGAGTGCTGTGTATTGGTACTTTGATTTTTGTTGATGAGAAGGGAACAAGGGCTTTAAATGAGGCATTTCTTTTGAGAAAAGGCCAAATGAAACCCCAGCATGTACCCATAGGAAGGAAGATTTGCAGTGAGTCAAACCTAAAATTGCCATTTTATTTTGCACAGAGATGATTTAGCTCCAAAAAAAGTTCATCGATCATGTTGAAATAATTTTACTTACATTTTATTTGCTTTGTATTTATTTAAACACTTTTTGGGAGCCAAGCCCATGCCATGGGGAATTTTCTGGGTCAGGGACTGAAGCTGTGCCAAGCAGAAACCAGAGCCACTGAAGTGACAATCCAAGATCCTTAACTCACTGCAGCACAGGGAACTCCTAAACAATTTGTTTGGATTTATAATTGTACATGAGCTAAAAGTAAAAGAGGTTTGAACCCAGTTTTAGGATTTGGTGGTTCAAGATATTTTTTTCCCCTTTAAAAGGAGGCCCTCCAAGTCCATGATTTTCTTTTCTGTGGGAGAATAGATGTGTGGTTGCCGAGGGGAAGAAGGAGGGAGTAGTGTGAATTAGGAGCTTGGGGTTAATAAATGCAGACTATTGCCTTTGGAATGGATTAGCAATGTGATCCTGCTGTGTAGCACTGGGAACTATGTCTAGCCACTTTTGATGGAGCATGATAATGTGACAAAAAAGAATGTATACATGTCTGTGTAACTGGGTCACTATGGTGTACGGTACTTAAAAGAGACACATGCACCCGCATGTTCATTGCAGCACTATTCACAATAGCCAGGACATGGAAACAACCCATATATCCATCAACAGATGATTGGATTTGGAAGATGTGGTATATATACACAATGGAATATTACATAATGGAATATTATTCTTTTATAAAAAAGAATGACATAATGCCATTTGCAGCAACATGGATGGAACTAGAGAATCTTATACTGAGTGAAATGAGTCAGAAAGACAAAGACAAATACCATATGATATCACTTATAACTGGAATCTAATATCCAGCACAAATGAACATCTCCACAGAAAATAAAAGCCTGGACTTGGAAAATAGACTCGTGGCTGCCTGATGGGAGGGGGAGGGAGTGGGAGGGATTGGGATCTTGGGCTTGTCAGACACAACTTAGAATAGATTTACAACTATGATAACTATGTCTAGATACTCATGTTGCAACAGAACAAAGGGTGGGGGAAAAAAAATGTGTACATGTAAGGATAACTCGATCCCCTTGCTGTACAGTGGGAAAAAAAAATGTTATAATAAAAAAAATTAAAAAAAGAAAATTGACAGAAAACTGTAAACCAGCTATAATGGAAAAAAATAAAAAATCATTATATAAAAAAGAAAAATAAATAAATATAAATAAATAAAAGGAGGCCCTATATTGTTTAGTCTTGACAACCACTGCTACTGAGAGTTGAAATGTAGCTGCCTCCCTTGAGATTTATAAAAAAATGTTTTAAAAAAATTTAAAACTCAGGATTTTTTAAAAAAATGTTTCCTTTTTTCTTTTTTTTTTTTGGCTGCACCCATGGCATGCAGAAGTTCCTGTGCCAGAGGTCAAATCTGCACCACAGCTACATAACCATGAACAGAGCCACAGCAGTGACAATGCCTGATCTTTAGCCTGCTGAGCCATGAAGAGACTCCTGGAATTTAGGCGACTTATGGAGAAAATAGAATGTCTCATTAACTATTTTTTACACTGATACACATTGAAATGATATTATTTTTGATATGTTGGATTAAAGTATATACATATATTACTAAATTTGGTTTCACCTCTTTGTTTTTCCTTTTAAAATGTAGCTACTAAAATATTTAACTTGCTGTGTGTAGTTCACATATGTACCTCTGGTGTATGTGTGTACCACCTGGCTTCTGGGCCTGCGTGCCACCAACAACCACTGCCAGTTGCTGCCCCTGTTTACTTGAGACTCAGAGACCAAGAAGAGGAAGGGCCCTGGCACTGAGATATGGATGCATGAGAGGCTTAGAGGCTTAATGTACCCTTCTGGCCACAATCTCTCATAGAGCACCTTTGTGTGCAAATCTAATTTGCCAGTGTACAAAGTGCCCCTCAGCCAGGAAACGGACCTGCCAATGATTTGTTTGTGAATAAAGGATATGGTTCATCTTAGAGTTTTGTCAGGTGTGTTGGGCTAACATGCAGGAGGATATCAAACTCTTCTTCACAAAACTCTCTTGGGAATATCCTATTCCCTTTCAAAACTTAGGTGATTGGTTACTGCTCATCTAAATTAGACCAGTCCTCTAAGGGACATCCAGTCTCACGTTCCTTTTGAAAGGATCACCCTGAAAGATCTCCACTCAATTCAGGGACCTACTAGTCCTCTGCACCAGCCTAGTATTTTACTTTATATATTTTTAATTTGCATCCATTGGCAAATATTGCCATAACTCACTGTTCAAGTTAAAGGCAAATCTCTTTGTTTTTTGTTTTTTCTTTTCTGGCCATGCCCATTGCATGTGGAAGTCCCTACTTTAGGGATTGAACTCACCCATGCCACAGCAGCAACCCAAGCTGTTGCAGTGACAATGCCAGACCCTTAGCCCCAAGTGCCACAAGGGAACCCCAGCCTTGTATTCTGTTTAAACACTGTGTGTGTGTTGACTTCCTCATCATTTCATCCATCCAGGGGCCATGTATCTGATGCCTTCAATCTTTCAGCACAGTATTGGTTTTCTGTTTGTGGCAACTACTCAATAATTGAATTGAATCAAGTGTAATCTTTAAATTGTGAAGGTTAATGTACACACACTCTCTCTCACACACACAGACACACATACTTCACAAGAGAAAATATATGTGCATATGTAATATCAGTTGATATGCAAATGACTATTAAGATAATCTACTTGAGAAACAGAAATATTTAACTCTACCTTTAATCACAGATTAATTCCTCCACATGCATCAATAAATATTCTACTTCCTATAGGATATAAAAAGTACTGGTAAAACAAATTGTCTTATGTGGATCTTCCTCGGCTATATAGGAGATGGTTACTTGCTGTCTATAGCTTTCTTATTTTTATCATCCAGGATCACCATGGTTAACTGCAATTAAAGAGTCTGATTTTGGACTAAAGCTAAGAGTACTTAAAATATAACAGCAAAATAAAATATAAAACACAACAGCAAGTTTAAAAGAAAATAAAAATAGTAGCATGACACAGTATTAAATTTTGTGAATCCTCTCAAATACATTTTATTACATATTTACTTTACATATGGGATACCGCCTTGCATATTTTTTTTCAGAAAAATTGACCATATTCACTTTCTTCAGGGAAACATATTAAATAATATAATTCTAAAAATGCTTTTGTAAATGAATGCCTAATGATTTCTATATATTCCATAAGCAAAAAGCATACCTTGTGTATTAGTCTGCTAGAGCCACTCTTACAAAATCCCACAGTTTGGCTGGTTTAAAGAATATAAATTTATGGGAGTTCCCATTGTGGCACAGTGGAAATGAATCTGACTAGTATCCATGAGGATGTGGGTCCAATCCCTCGGCACACTCAGTGGGTAAAGGATCCGGCATTGCCTTGAGCTGCAGTATAGGTCACAGACACAGATTGGATCTGGGCATTGTTGTGGCTCTGGCCTAGGTGGCTAGAGCTCCAGTTGAACCTCTAGACTGGGAACTTCCATATGCCGCTGGTGTGGCCCTAAAGTGTAAAAAAAATAATATAAATTTACTACAATGAGATACCACCTCATACCAATTAGAAATTAATGTCTTTATTAATGTCTACACATAGGAAATGTGGTGTGTATAAACCAATAAGCCATAAAAAAAAACAGAATAATGCCATTTCTAGCAACATGGATGCAACTAGAGATTCTCATACCAAATGTGGTGTCAGAAAGAGAAAGACAAACACTAATGACATCACTTATATGTGGAAACTAAAATATGGCATAAATAAATCTATGAAACAGAAACAGACTCACAGACATAGAGAACAGACTTGTGGTTGCCAAGGAGGAGGGAGGGGGGGAAAGGGATGGAGGGGGAGTTTGGGGTTAGTAGATGCAAACTATTATATTTAGAATGGATAAGCAATGATTTTCTGCTGTATAGTACAGAGAACTATAGGCATTGTCTTAGGATAAATCATGATGGAATACAAGAAAGGAAGGGGTATGGATATATATGCATAACTGGGTCACTTTTCTGTACAGCAGAAATTGGAACAACATTGCAAATGAACTATAATTAAAAATAAAAAGATAATATAAATTTATTTTTTTGCACAGTTCTTGTAGCTGGGAAGACTAAGATGAAGGTACATCCGTTCAGTTCCTGGCTTGCAGATGGCCTCTTCTGACTATGTGCTCATAAGGCAGAGAGTATTTTCATCTTATAAGTCATATATGTCTAGGGTCCCATCCTTAGGACCTCCTTTAACCTTTATCACCTCCTCATAGACCTTATCTTTCAATGTGGTCACATTGAGGATTAGGGTTTCAACATAGGATTTTTAGCAGAACACAAACATTCAGTCTACACTCTGTGTGACCCTAAGAATATCCTTGATTCTCTGAATCTCACTTTCCTAATCAGAAATGTAAAGACATTTTTCAATTAGTGAATAAGGAAAAGAAGAGGAAGCAGATAATACAGGGAAAGAGAATCTTTCTTATTTCTTCTAAGTTCATAAGGTCAAGATGTATAGGTATATTTTAGTGGAGAAATTTCTAGATCATGCCAGTATTTGCAATATTTACATGCCAGTGTGTAGGCAGAATATGTGATGTCCCTTAGTGATTTACACTTCTACAGTGATCAAATCACTATCTTCACTTGTTTTTATCATTCTAAAAACTGCACCTATGGCATATGGAAATTTCCAGGCTAGAGGTTGAATTGGAGCTGCTGCTGCAAGCCTATGCCACAGCCACAACAACATGGGATCTGAGCTGTATCTACAACCTACGCTGAAGCTTGAGGCAATGTCAGATCCTTAACCCACTGTGTGAAGCCAGGGATCAAACCTACATCCTCATGGATACTATTCAGGCTCTTAACCCTCTGAACCACAACAGGAACTCCTCTGGTGTCTACTCTTATCCAAGTGCTTAGAAGGGTGATGTAAGATTTGACGCAGTATCTACTATGGGTTCATAATCAAGTTTATGTTGAGTAATCAACAGTGGAGAGAACAGAGAAATAATAGAAACAGAAGATTAATAAGGAAACAGTGGAGTCAATGGGTAGGGCTGACTTCATATACTTGAACATTTCTAATGTTTTTAATTGGCTTGGGGGAAATAACAATTGAAGAGTAATTTTAAGGTTTGCTCCAAAACATAACCTGACTTCTTTTCGCTCTAAGGAAGGCAGATAATTCATATGCTTATATTTAATAAATTTTATAGGACAAAAAGATATAGGAATAAATTTAACTGAGCACAGTTAAAGGTGGATGATATATTATTATTTCCTGCATATATGTTTAGTTTCCTCATAAGATGACCCAAAGTTTTTGGACTTCCCTGGGATGTATCAACAATGAACTAGCCAAATCCCAGTGCATATGGGATGAGTGGCTAGTCTCCCTCAAAGGAAAAATAATGGGGTCATCTTCATTATTGTATTTGAGGGTCAGTAATACCTGTGACCCTGACTCATTTTCTAAAAAGTTTTCTCCATCATGGAAAGACCGGTGTATAAAATCATTAAAGTAGCATTGTTCTGCCTAGAACGATCAGCCAGCCAATTGAGGAAGATAATTTTAAGGGTGTTTCTAGTCAATGAGAGGCCCCAACTGTCTATCAGTTTAACCATCCTGTATGTCCTGTATGAGTGTATCATATGTACCTTCTTAGTATATCTTCAGAGCACAGCACAAGGATTGGTATGTACATATGTTTGGAGTCCAGCTCAGCTCAATTTCTTTAAGAAGTTACACTAGGCACACTGGGATTCGTGAGGCACATAGGTTGCACTTTGTGGTGAATATTTATTTAGCATCCATCCATCCCTCTTTCTTTGTACTCTTCTATATTACAGATCTGCAAAACCTAAGGGTAATATATCCCACATTTCCTTGAAGCTAAAGTTCCAGGGAAAATTAACTTCTAATGAGATGCACTGGAGCACAATTAGAAGTCAGAAGTGAGGGGAGGCCATCTTCCTGTAACTTTGGCTCTTTCTTTCTATATAGTGAGGCTGAAAAGTTGGAGCTTGTTTAAATCAGCATCTGAGTGGTAAGACTCTAATATCATCAATGTTAAGAGACACTGTGATTGTTGTTATTGGTGTGGCAGTTATTCTGTATTAAATGATCAGCCTCAGCCTTAGTGAGGTATATTTTTTGATGCATTGGCTTCCTTTTTCTTTATGTTTGTGATTCCTTTATCATCTCTATGGAGAATGTCCTTAAACTTAATAGTTCCTGTGGTATTTCCCTGTACTGCCTTCCTTGCTGCTTTGTTTATCCGAATTTAACCCTACTTCTTGGCCAAGATTTGCAGGCTACTAATAAATCCTTTTTAGGCCCCCCATTCTGGGAGTCCCTCCAAAATGTGAATTGTGTTCATAGATAATGTTACTCAGCTATGTTCCAATTCTACAGGTTAATTTTTCAGCAATGAATTCATTGGGTAACACATCTTTCTGGGATGTTATTAGGATGGTTTAAATAAGATGGATAAGGCCCTTGTTCTCATGTGGTTGCACTGTAGTGAGGAAAACAACAAATAAAACATATTTATTAACAAATAGGATGCATTTAGAGATAAATTAAGCAGTGTTATTACAGCGAGAAGAGTTATTCAAATTAGGGGTGATTGAGCAGAAATCTGAGGATAAGTAAAAGTTAGACATGTGAAGTTTTAACCAAAGAGTACATCACTTGAAGGACCAGTAAGCACTGGTATTATAAAATATGAGCAAGTTTGATATGTTTGGAAAAACAGAGAGGAGTTTGCGAGGCTAGAAAGTGATGAGAGAGGGAGAGAGTTTTAGAAGATGGTATTGGAGAAATAGGTAAGAAAAGGCTACATAGGATCTAAAAGGCTATGACCAGAAGGAGAAATATTATTTAACGATGAGAAGCCATCACATTTCTCAGTAAAGAAGGAATACAATGAGATTCACTTTTTGAGATGCATCTGGGTGCTACGTGAAAATGGACTATAAATATGTTCACCAGTGGAAGAAGGGGTACAAATAATGGTTTTCTTGCAAGAATCTAGGCAATCTGTTAACCGTAGCCTATACTGGATGGACATCTGTGTACACTAAGAGAAAAAAAACACAACCACCAAAAAATTGAAAATGGCTTATAGGTTGCTTTAGCTCATATAGATGAATGGTGGTGTGGTTTATTGAGAAAGAAAAGATTCATGAAGGAAAATATTTGGGGAGGTAAAGAAAACAAGACACCTTGGATGTTTGGATGGAAAAAATAGATGGATGGGAAGGTAATGCAATGATGCAAGCATGCTTGCAATGCCTCAATGTCTACAATTATTATAGATGAGTTTGGGAACTAAGCAGCTGAGAGTTCAAATCCTAAAACACCATAGCTCTCTTTCCTTGGGCAATTTACTTATCTCTTCTAACCTCAATCCCTTCCTTAGGAAACTATGATAAGAACACCTACTGCACAGCACATAGATGCTTTATGGATTAGATAATATAATGAATGTAAATCACATAGCAAGTGTTTGGGAAATAATCAATAACAAAACATCACAACTTTCTTTTCTGGGCCTGTGACAAATTAGATGCTCTGAACAACTACGCCACCTTAAAGAAATGAAAAATTCCAAATGAAATACAATCTTTTCAAGTGTGTTTTCAAATGCATTACCAAACTGACAGGAAATTAAGTCAAGTTCAGAAGCCAAAACCCAAAATAAGAACTAGACTCCAGTGCAATAAATTTGCTCACAAATGGGCTTTTGGTGGACCTTGGTGTCTTGAGTTTCTATTTTGATTTTCTGAGGAGGATGATGGAAAGGAGACATTGCCTAGAGGAATGAAACAAGGACTCAGTCATACAACCAGAACCCCAATGGCTTAGGAGTTGACCCCTTCTATGGGAATGTGAAGCAAGGAAGGGGTCTCAGTTTCACTTCGATGCTGGATTGAAGAGGGAAAAATAAATCTCCCCTGAGGATTTGTAATTTTAAATGAAACTTTCTGTGAGTTTCTGGATCATGATCTAAGTTTCATGTGCCTGTTACCTAAAATAATTCAAGTTAGACTTTGTATTATAACATGCCAAATTAGTTAGGTCAACCAGCAGAAGCCAAAGAGAATCCTTTGTGATAGCATGTTCATTTAGCCAAATTCAGGGATTCATACAGTAAACATTCAATGGACATGAGCTCCCAGTCAAAAATCTTATCAGTTGGTGGCTATTATCATTATGAGATGATGACAACAAAAACGATCTTTTCAGACCGAGCTGCAGAGTTCCAACTCATATGTGGAAATGCTCACTTGACCTCACTATTAAATATCTCTCCATCACTACAAATGAAAAGTAATCAAAACCTAACACATGAGTTCTCCTTCCAGCCTGGTCTTCTTCTACTTTCTCTGCCTCCAAGTGTGTTCTACCTGCAACAACCCAGTTATATAGCTCAGAAAACTCAACCTCGTAGCTTGTGCATCATCTACCACCACCCACCTCACTCTCAGGGAGACATCATGAAGTTCTCTCCAAAAATCTATGCCTTCACATCTATTCTACCTGCCATTGTATGTTCATCTTGTAGTCTCTGGTCCATAAAAAATTTCATGAAATATTTGCCAAAGGTATGAAGAAATTTCTGAGATTGACAAACTGAAATACTAAACACAACATAAAGTAAGAATCTGTTTGTGACTCTTCAGTGACTAAAATAGGTTTAATTAACAGTAAAGATCAAGATTTCTTTATAAAACTAGCATTCACAAGGCACTACCTTGAGGGAACAACTTAATGTTGTGCCTCTAAATATTCATAAAACCTTAGTCAATGGCTAAATTGATCCCTTATTTAGATTCTCCAGAAAACCAGGTTTCAATTCCTCCCTTGAAGAGATTTTGCAGCTGATGCTCTCTTATTTTGGAAGTAGCAGCTTCTGTCAGCTACACCTTGAGTTATGATCTGTCTTTTACTGACTTGTTTATAGAAGAAAAGCTCCTTGGGGCAAGAACTTTGTTGTTATTTAGCACTGTTCAAGCTAAACTCTTTTTCTTGTGTGTGCTGGGTATAGTTGTAACTCCTTACAAAGAACAATAACAAAAACAAAAAAGCATCAGCTCACCTTAGCCAATTCATCTCTTTCCATTAATAATTAATTTTAATTTTGCTTAATTAAAGTTATAAAGTAGGCTGAGTTGAAGACACACTGTGATTTGTTTAAACCAAAGGAGCTTCGAGCACCACCAATACCTGTGGTGTTTGCACCTGGAATCCCCAAATGTGCTCTTCCTATATTAATTTATCTGACAATATTATTAAACTATGCTTAGTTTTGTGACTAAATTGCAGAATTTCAAGGATTTTTGGACTTCAAAAAGTTCAAAAATAAAATATTGATTTGACTGTAGGATGAAAAAATTCTGCCAGACACAGAATTGGACTTTTATCAATACTTTTCAGTGTTTGCATCTAATTAGAAGGAAGGTTGCTCTAAAATAAAATTAGGCAAGGTAAGCAGTGGCCCAAATATGTGTCTGAACATGACTGATGGTTCACATTTTAAATGAGGTGTGCAGGTGCCTATTTATTCTCATTTTGCCATTGCAGATTTTTCTGTGTCTGTAAGTGGTTTATTTTCAGACCAGCCTATACCAATCCTTGCCATGGAGGAAAGGCATTACATGGAGAAACATTTGTACATTTATAAAGACATTATCCTTGCAGTCAAAATAATAGACAACTTCTATTTCATTATCCCTTCGTAATTTCCAAAGGATTTTTTTTTCTTACACCAACTATTTGAAGAACATCATGTTACCAGTTGTATTTAGTGTACATACTTGGACAAAGAATCATAAAGAAGGTGAGTGGATCCCAAGCAGGCAGTTGCATTAGTAATGTGACCTCTGCACTGTGTAAATCCCTTGCCATCACTGCAGATCTGCCTAGTGTTCATTCTTAGGGGAACCTCAGTCCAGGTACATTACTTTCCAAGGATGTTCTGTGCCCCTGCCTCAATTGGAGAGTCTCCAATTGTCTTCTTTCTCTTCTGCCAACGTGCCTGCAGCCACGGGAGTCCAGATAAATATGTTGTTTATGTAATCAAATGCCCAACTCAGGTCATTACCTTTAACATCACCAGTCCCACCAAGCAAGAATGTGCAAATTTGCACATGTGCTCCCTCAAGCATGTGCACGTGCAGGCACACACACATGAAATCCTGAGTGCTCCTATGGAATTTTAAGTATAAACCCATACCTCTTTTCATCTCTCAGATAAATGAGTGGAATAAAAAAAGTCCAGGAATTTCTGTTTCTGTAACACTGATATAAAAAAAATGAGTGTTTAGACATAAAATTATGTAGATTTTTGCCATTGTGAGGTCAACTAACTTGTTAAATTATCTGTATAGACCCCTGTAACAAGTTGGTGTGAACTTCTGCAAAAAATAAACCCCAGCAGAGGTTCTGAGGTGTGGCAGAGAATGAACTTGACATCACAGACTTCTTTCTATGGTAACTGTCTGTTTTCCTTTCCTATGGTTTCTACTCTAAGAGGAAAAAAAAAAAGGAAAGAAAGAAAAAGGAAAAATAGATGACCTTTAAGGTCTGTTCTAGCCCAAATATTCTCTGATCCAATGAGGAAAATCTTCCCATTCCCCACAGGATGGGAGACACATTCTTTGAGAGGCTCTAAATGGATCTGAAAGCAGTTTTTGGAAATAGAGTCAATATATTTGCAGTTCTGCCTCAGGGCAGAATAGGTCTTTTACATCTTGAAAAAGGTGATTACGGACTAAACAGCCCTTGATGTTGGCGCAGCCACCATGCACCCAGGATTCTATGCAGTCGGCAACTCACCTTGTTTCAAGAGAAAATGATTCCTGGAGTGCTCCCTTTGTACTGAAATTCCTTTTATAAATTCCCCGATTTTTCAAACCTTGCCCTTTAAAGGAAGCAAAAATAAAACAATAGAACCATAACAGCTGTTTGCCCGAGTTGCAAACTTGGACAGCAAGGCCCTTTTCAAACGCTCTCCAAGTCTCTGCTGATTTCCCGGTAGACTTGATCTTAATCACAAGCCTGATTTGGCACAGTGGGTCTTGGATAAAGAGCAAATCTAATGCAATGTATGAAAAGAAGAAGCACCCTGCACATCTGAGCTACTCCAACCTCTTCACCCCCAAACCCAATTCAACATATTTAATCCTTTTCCTTCAGAATTCTGTTCTTTTGACTAATTTAATCCGGATTTGCTTAGCAGTTTATGAAGTTAATAAGTACAGAGAGATAGATGGAAAGTGTGGCTCCCGCCTTCAAGAAGTGCATAGTCTCTTTGGGGCAAATAGCTTTATTACAATAACTAGAGTATAGGTGCTATCTGCAATGGTAGAACAATCTATATAACTCACAGCATTATGGGAATACAAAAGAGAAATGACTTTTTCCTGAAGGTAGTATGAGTTGGATTCAGGTACATGCATAGAAAAGAAATGATATTTGATCTCAGCCATTGATATGTTTGATGATTCAATCAATTAAATAGAAGGTATTCAATACCTTTCCAGGCTAGTTTTGAACGTATATTGTAACACAGTCCCTCAAAGAATGATTCATAGAAAATTATAATCAAAGAACAGTCAAATTAAGAACAGTGCAACACCAAATGTGGCAGGGGTTTAGGCAGAGAGTATTTCAGGCTGGGAAAGTTAGGGAGGCCTTTCTCAATAGGGCTGAGGAGAGGAATAGACAAGAAGTGATATTTACTGTGTGTTTACCATTATTTAAATTACTGTGCACTTGTGCACGCATGAGTGTGAGTGTGTGTGAAGTTAGCAGCTGACCTACCAAATGGTATCAGAATAGATGTGAGGGTGACCATGCTTAGGGATGATGAGGGGATTTGTCCAAGTCAGAGGAATATGTTGGGAGGGCTTGGGGAGGACAAAGTGAAGTACAAGCATTGGATATTGAACTTATGTGAAAAGAAAGGAGACATCGGCGGCTCTTGAAGGAGGAGGGACAAGTAAGGTATTATACAAAGGCTCTCTGGCAGCCTTGTGCAGGAAGGGCTTAAAGTAACAGAGAATGTGGGAAGGCAGAATGAGTGGCAATAATCCAGAATTGGAGGATCAGGGTCTGACTAGGCTCTTGGGCAGAAACCAGATAGAAATAGAAGGGAGGTATTTTTGCTTGTTTCCTATTTGCCTCAAATGAAATGTAGGTGACTTTTGGTTAGAAATATGAATACTAACATATTTTTATCCTCACCACCTGCTCCTCTTTGCGAGTTTATAGCAATGAAAGATGGCATACAAAAGACAACTCTGAAAGAGATGAACAGTTCAATTTTTACCAAGGTCTTTTCTGGGGCTGTAACATGGTAGAAGAGAGAGTTTAAAAAATATGAAGTTATCATGGGAAAAAAAAAGCGTAGTAACTAAAACAATGTATTTAAACTTAAGAATGAAACCTAAGCTTTTTAACCTTGATGAACAAGGCCATTTCTATATCCATGACCTGTATGTCCCACTTAGTGAACAATGGTCCCCACCTGGATACTCACAGAGGAACAAGGACCACAGCAAGGTATAGGGGTTAGGACTTCAGTCCCCAAACCAGCTACCTGCATGTAAATCCTGCCTCTGACAAGCTTAGTGACCTTTGACGAAACCCTTCTATGTATAAATGAGGCTAATAATAATACCTAATTCATAGGAGTGTTACATATATGGAATAGGTTAACAGATGAAAAGATCTAAGGAAGAGAGTCAGACACATGAAGAGCTATTAAATGACAGCTGCTATTTTTCTTCTATATTAGAGGTTTTACTAGGTGTAATTATGAATTACCTTAAGCTTTATCCCGCATTCAATGGCTCCCACTCCTCTACTTCTTGTAGGATGACTTCTTAAAATCAACCAAAACCAATATTATTGATCACTAAGTATGTGCCAGGTACTTTTGCGTATCATTTTATTTGCTTCCTACAATCCTCTAAGATTCTTTGTCTCCATGAGTAAATTGGGTCTTAAAGATTTAAAGTAACTTTCTTGGAAATCCCTGATGGCCCAGTGGCTTAAGGATCCAGCATTGTCACTGCTGTGGCTCAGATTGCTGCTCTGGTGTGGGTTTGATCCTTGGCCCCTTCTGCATGCTAAAGGTGCAGCCAATAATAAATAAGTAAAGTAATAAAATAACTTTCTCAAGGTCACACCACTATTATGGGCTGGTGTGTGATTTTGAGTTCATTGCTAGAATATTCCAAAACACCCTGTTCCATTACTTTCTGAAGAGGAAAACTGCACCCAGAGAAGACACACAGATGCTCACTTCATTGCTGCTAGAGATTAAGAAGAACATACCAGCCTCTAGTAGACTATATTGTTTATCATTTTGGGGAAAGACTGAAGGGCAAAGTCCATAAAGAGAGACTGTGTTCATATGTTCTCAGTCATATGTAACTGGAAGTACAAAATATCCAAACCGGTTGGATACTGGACTGACTGGACAAATGTATCTCCAACAAAACCTGACAAGGAACCTCAAATTCCATTGTAATATGTTTGATTGTAGACACTGTACTTCTTTCCTGGGAGAGATGATGAGATCAGTTCATGATGCACCAGGTTGAATCATGTGATTAACTAAAATGACTAGGCATTTTCATAGGAAGACAACTTATGTGATATTCTCTTAATAATTTATATACACATCAACTGATGAATGGATAAACTACATGTGGCATATCCATATAATAGAATATTTTTCAGTTATAAAAAGGAACAAAGTACTGATTCATGCCACAACACAGATGAACCTTGAAAAAAACATGCTAATTTTTAAAAGCTGGTCACAGAGGACCACATATTATATGATTCCATTTATATGAAATATACAGAATAGGCAAATCTATGGAGATAGAAATCAAGTGTGTGTTTTGCTACAGCTGGAGAAGGGGGAAAAGTAAGGTTAGAAACTTTTCAGTCTATGCAATAGAAGTTGTGACGTACAACATGTTCTTAGTAATGATGTCCCAATAGGGGAGGGAATAGAAAATATGTATTTTATTTCTTATGTCTTTTGTCCTGGCGAACCCTGCTTGTATTCACTTTTTTAATCTCCTTTTTAATCTATAACCAGTATTATAAATGATGCTGTAAAATACTCTTATGTCAAATCAACATAATCTTAAGAAACACTGATGTCAACTAGACTCTGGTTTTAGTCCTTATTTACTACTTTTTACCAGGCTTAGTATTTCCTCTGGCTCCCATGCCACTAATTCCTGGTGTGGACTTGTCGACACTTCAAATTACATCCAACTCTGCTGCCTCTCATATATTGCCTAGCCAATATATACACACTTAGCTCTCTTAATCTCCCTCATAAGTAAATTCCTCAGCCCCTTAATCACCCCTGCTATTCTTCTCTGAATCCTTTCCAATGTGTTGACATCTTTCTGGCACAATGGTGCCCACAGCCATATGCCTTTGGCACCCGCTCCCCTTGGCGTCCCACCAGAAATGGAACTTGGCCGACGTCAGAATAGAGTAAGACATATTATTTGATTTAGCCTTTGATTATGTTCACTTCTTGGGATGATGGTTGATTACTAGTGATGAGGTTAGCCAGGTGTTGGAATTCAGGTCACATAGATGATAAAGAGGGTTGTGGGTGAAGAGCAATAACACGTAACTTGTGCTGCTCCCAGGAGTAGTCTCTTTTTAAAACAGATGCAATCAGAAGCTTTGGGAAATGGTTATATTTTAGATTAGCGTCTCAAAGATTGTTTCTATTTCTATAGCCTAAATTTCAAAATTTAATTTAACTTTCCATAATTCTAGAATTTTGAGGTTAGAGAACCTTAAGATTTCCATAGGGAGAAATGGAAAATGTCATAGCAAAATCATCTGGGGCAGAGGATTTGGACATATTAAGTTTACCAATCATTTCTATGTTAAAAATTCTTTACTCCATGTAATGGGAGTTGTGAAGCATTCAAAGGTGGGGGGAAATCAGTTTATCTATATTTTATTTTATTTATGTATTTTTAATTTTTTTTTCTTTTTTTTTTTTTTAGGGCTGCATCCGCAGCATATGGAGGTTCTCAGGCTAGGGGGTCTCCTCGGAGCTATAGCTGCTGGCCTATGCCACAGCCACAGCAATGCAGGATCCAAGCTGCGTCTGCAACCTATACCACATCTCATGGCAACACTGGATGCTTAACCCACTGAGAGAGGCCAAGGACTGAACCCGCAACCTCATGGTTCCTGGTCAGTTTTGTTTCCACTGTGCCACAATGGGAATTCCTATCTATATCTTAAAACCACCTTCTGGATCCTTAACACAATACTGATTCTATGACATCACGGTACTGATTGTATGACATTTACTTTAGAGGATATTTTCCATTTTTAGGTACTTTGACAATATTTAAGTTTGTAGAGTAAGTCTTACATTTCTGTACCTAGTGCTATGATTTCTCTAATGATAACTCAAGAAATAATCGACTTTGAGAAGAAAAATGTATGTGCAAATGAGATGTGTGAGCAAGTTTCAGTAATCACAGTATGTTTAAAATATAAGAAGCCTGACAAAAAGTTTATTTATGAATTCAACCAATATCCATTGAGGGCCTACAAGATCCTTGGCATTGCCTTAGACACTGGGGCCACAATACACACAAGACACTGTTCTGACTATAGGAATCAAATATAAAAATAAGCACAGATAGATTCTTGAAAGGGAAAAGAAAGTGGTAAAATTCCCTGTGTCACAGAAGACAAATATGAGTGTTCTTCTTCTTAGACTTAAGCAAAAGACACCTATGTTGCTCCCAGAGTATTTTGCAGATGGCGTTCAGAGGCATGAGTCTCATGTATGAAGGATTTCACATTACCTAGACTGGTATGAAAAATACAAGTTTCCTTGCTATAATATGGTACAATTATTGCAATTGGCAAGCCAACTCCTGTCTCAGAGAGTGACACCAAGAGACCATATTGCACTTGCTCAAGTGGGATATATTAATCTTGCCAATGTACAAGGCAGATGTTCAGTCTAGGACTGGGAAAGTAAGGAAAAGAAACTTGCTATTAGAGACAACACTGTTGTCAAATCCAGCTGGAAGTGATGGAGTGCAGGCAGATGGGCATTCCCATGGGTAGGAAGCATGGAAAGATCTTTCAGCGGTCATTGGGAGAAATGAATCTGAGGCTAAAGCTATAAAAGGAAATACATGAAGTAGTCAGCTGCTACGTTCTCCTTTGCAAACAGAAGATGGATACTTAAAAGTCAGAAGGAAACTGCATCAAACTGCTCAGAATAACCTCTTGAGCTGTTGGAATATAACTTTTGTCTTCTGAATCCTTAACTTATCTGGAAACTTAGTTTTATTTCCTTTCACTGTGAGCTATATCCTGTATTCTCAAGTTTTAGATTTTTCTGTGGATGTGGAAGACCTCCTGGAGTACTCTTTTTAGGTCCACTGAGAACTATGCATTACATTGTTTCCAGGAGACTGGACAAGACCAACCCAATGCTCCTTTGCCTATGCTTCCTCCTTAGCTTCTATCACATCAGCCTATCAGAATGTAAGACCTGTCTTTCCCGAAGGCTCAGAGTGCTCTCAGAGAGAATGACATCACGACAACAGAGGTTGAAAATCTAGTTAGCTTAGATTTCTCTTTGGTAATCTTCAAGGAAGTTATTTGAGGGTTTAGCCTTTCAGAATGTGGATGAGTTTTGTGTGCTCCATTTAGTCCCTATTTTATTACCTTTCTCATATCAACCACCCTACCAGCCAGCATCTCTACTGGCAGAAACTCCACCTTCTCCCTATCTGTCACCATCAGAAAATTTTCACACACTCTACATGAGCCCATATTCATTTGGTTTCTTCCATACATCCCAGAAGAATGCCCTGCTGTAAAGTGGAATTTTGCAGTGAAACTGTATCCAGGGCTCACTCTACTATATGCTGGTTGGACACCTTAATTTCCTCATGGGTAAAATAAAAATAATACTGTCTCCTACATAAGGCTGAAGTGAGGCTTAAATGAGGTCATACATGGAAAACAGCACAGAGACTGGCACATGATTAGTCCCCAATAAATTGTAGCTATTGTATTATTCCAAACAGTTCCCTGGACTTCATTGCTGTCTAGTTAGATTCTAAGAAAAAAGAGAAGGTCAATATGAAAATGCCTTCTCAGGTTTTAGTTTACAAACAGATATATGAACCCCATGTTTTTCTTATAGGATGACCCGTTAAGCAGTAATCACCCAAATGTTACTTTTCCTCCAACACTCTCCATGCAGCATCCTTCTAGAGCAAAGAATTTTCCTACTAGCAGCCCCTGGCCTTTTCCTGTAGGAACAATGAATGAGATGCCTTTGTGTCCTTCTGCTCTGTCTGAGGGCTGAATCAACAACATCAACCAATTAGTACACAAAAGATCAACCCATCACCAGAATACCTCTTCAACCTCAAATGCTCTTTCCTTGTTCCTGAGATTTGGGTCTGACCCTCACACACTTCTTCTGATTCAGGATGCTCTTGTGATAACAGGGAATGTGAGGAGATGGCATTTTCAGGTTTGCCCTTCCAACCTTGCCAGTTTTAAGCTACTCACTCTCCACCTCATATTCTAGTCTCAGAGTCTTCATGGCCTTTACCTCATCAATCACTCACAAATTCAATTACTAAACTCACACCCCGGTTTAACGTTAAGATTATGCCTCTACCACCTCCTATATCAGCCATACTCCTTCTATATGAGCCATTAAACTTCTGGGATGATGATTTCTTCCTTATCCACAAAGCTCATCTAGATTCCTTGGGTCTACACCAAGGATGTGGCTCGAGTCCCGATTGAGACATACTCAACAGCAGAGCATTTTTCCACCCTCAGAGTGATCTACAATGGGGTTGGGATGTTGATGAAACAGGACTAGGAAAGGAACATAAGGGCGGCTGATTGTGGCAAATCAGACACAGAGTAACCCTGATGAGGTTTGCTAACTGATTTGTTGCTGTGTCTGCCAGCAGAGGTTCTTCTTGTTTAAGCACCTAATAAACACAAATAATGACAAGGATTTTTCAAAAGTTCAGCACTACTATCATTTATTACAGAGCTCATCCCTTCACACTGAATGAAAGTGAAATCTACATGGTTGTGTTTTTCAAGGTCAGCTTTGAGTCATCTGATGGAGAAACATATTAGCATTCCACGTTTCTTTCATCCTTATCCCCTTCACAGGACTCCCCCAAATATTAATTGGAAATGAGAAATATCTACAAATTTATAAATTATCTCTTCTTGTGGAGTATTTCATGGTTTACAAATTGCCTTCATGCACAATACCTCATTTGAGCTACACAAAATTCCCTGTGTGAGGGTTTTAATGTCCCCATTTTTCAGGTGAAGACAGTTTCAAATTGGTTTTTGTGATTTACCCAAGATCTTCAGAAATGAAGATGTGAGTCCATTCTTTGTCTCTGATTATTTATCTCCTGCTTACAGTAGATTTTTTAAAACTAAGTATGTTAAATACAGTTTTTTTAATTAAGAAGTAGAATCAATTAAAATAATATTCGTCAGTGATATCAGTTTCTTCTTTCTCACATGTTCGAGCCACAGTTTTTCTTCATTGTTAGGATGGTTCTCCTTCATTATTGCATACCTAGGATGTTGCTGGATATTCTCCTTAGTATCTCACCTAAGGCCAATGATTTGTGAATATTGAACTTTAAAAAAATATTCCCTTATCTGACTTTAAATCAATAGCAGCTCTGCCTCATTTTTTTCATTATTTCCCAAGTGTCTAAATTCTCTTTATTTTTCTAGTTAAAAACCAATTTAAAAAGCATTTCAGTAACTCTGCCATTACAGAATTCTTGTTGTAATAAAATTAATAATTTAAATTTGTTGGCATCACATGCTGGAAATCCTCAGGGCACCTTAATGAAAATACAAAATGATACCAATCCTGCATCATGCCCTGATTACTACCCCTGAGCAAGATTGGGCAAAACTGCCAAATGACTGCAAAAAGAATGATTCCAAATTAAAATTGAAAACAACAATCACATAGGAAAGGCATTAGCTTTACCCTGAAGAGTAATGGATTTCAGGTCTCTAGCTATGGATGATGGATTCAGGGAAGGAAAAACATTATCCAGGACTCTAAGACATTCTGCTGTTAAAATGTGAGTTCTTCACTGGACGTTAGAAAATATCTAATTCAGTCTTTTCAAATTTGTCACCAAGGAACTGACAAACTGAGAGGTGAAATGACTTTCTTAAGGTCCTGTGGCTAATTAGAGTAGGACTTGACTGGTACCCATGCTGCCACTGCTATCAAGACTGGCAGGTTTCCACTGTCTCTGCTATCCCTAGTTTGGTTTCAGCATTTTGAGGATCTACTAATTTCAGACCATTTGAAACTGGTCTTAAGCCACTAATAAATAAAGTAGGAAGAGGTGAAAGTATGAAAGAATGTGGCCAGAACAATTAGCAAATACAGTAATTGAGGGATTTGCTTTGGGTACAGATTTTAAGGAGAGTAAAAAATTTCAATAATCAACATAAAAAATATTCTAATGCAATATTTTAAAAAAAAAATCAAAATTAATGCAAAACAGTCATTCTGCCTTAATTTTGCACCCCCTTTTGCACCTCTATACCTGAGGCAACTGCTTCATTAACTTCTGGGACCTCACTTGTGTCACCCTGGTATTAGTCCTGGGAATCACTCTTCTTCCTTTTTATGGCCTGTAGTTCATTTCTCCAGATGCTAAGGCTTTATTGTTGATACCAGTACTTTATTTTTGGAAATTCTACAGGGTAAGCCCCTTTTTTCTCTTTGCAAAGGTCAAAAACATATGGGAGGTGAGGCCATTCACTGCGTGTGTTGGTTTTAAAATATGTCTAAAACTTATTTGACACTCTTCTCTTCAAAAAATGGAAGCTAATATCTCTTTCTCTGAGTGTGGGCTGTACTCAGTGACTAGCTTCTAATGAATGGAATGTGGCAGGAGTAACCATGTGTGATTTCTGACCCAAGGCCCTGGAAGGCATGGAGCTTTGTCCTTGCTTTCATTTAGATCACTTGCTCAGGAGAAAAAGCCAACTCCCTTGTCATGGGGTCACCCAAGCAGCACAGTAGAGAGGTCCATGTAGTGAGAAACCAAGCTCCCACCAATAGCCATGTTAATGGCTACTCATGAAGAAAATTCACCTGAAACCTATGTAACACTATTAGTTTTTGTTAATTTGAGAAAGAATTAAAATACCTCAATTTTGTCTATGAATTAGGGTTTTTTTTGTTTGTTTTTATTTTTATCTTTTGTCTTTTTAGGGCTGCACCCATGGCAAATGGAGGTTCCCAGGCTAGAGGTCAAATTGGAGTTGTAGCTGCCGGCCTACACCACAGCCACAACAATGCCAGATCCAAGCCATGTCTGCAACCTACACCACAGATCACATGGCAATGCTGGATCCTTAACCCATTGAGTGCGGCCCACATCCTCCTGGATACCAGTGGAGTTCATTAACCACTTATCTGTAATGGGAACTCCTCTATGAATTAGTTTTAGAATGTTTAATTTATTTTTGCATCCTCTGTTTAATTACATAAATATAAGTAGTTACATTACCCCGAGTAATAATATATTTTTATTTTGAGATTTTTTTTTCTCTATGGAGTCTAGATTCTTTATGGGATGAGCAAAGACTTTTTAAAAAGTTGGTATAATTTATGCACAGTGAAAAGTAGGGGATTTCTGTGTATGGTGAGAGGAGATTTGGAAAAAAATAAATCTGTGTAACCAGCACCCCATGAAGATAAAGAACACTTACATCACCCTAAAAATTCTCTCCTACCCCTTCTCAATCAATATTCACACAACAACTTCACCCTGAAGGAAATGCTATTCTGATTTCTATTAGGATGCATTAGGTACAACTATTCTGTAACTTCATATAAATGAAAACACAAACTATGCACTTTTTGATGTTTGACTTGTTTTGAGAGTTATCTATGTGTATATTAGTAGTTCATTTTTTTATTGTATTGAATACTTCTTTATATGTTTACCTATGTATTTTTCTCTTGACAGACATGTGAGTTGTTTCCAGTTTAGTGATACTATTAACAAAGTTGCCATGAACATGTTATCGCAATTCTTTGTGGGGATATATATTTTCATTTATCTTTGGAATATATAACTAGAAGCAGACTTGATGAGTCCTAGGATAGATAACAAATCTGGCAAACATTATTCCAAAGTAATTGTACTATTTTCCACTCTGATCATTGACAATAAGGGTTCCAGTTGCTCTGCATCATGGGAGATTTTGAAAGTTTTTTTTTTAGGTTTAAACTGGAACTTTATTTTTTAAAAAAAAGTATATCAGCTGTTTGGGAAACTAAGAGAAGGAGAAAATACATTTAGGATTTTTTAGAGACCACACACTTTATTGAGAAAATTATTTTTGTAATTTTAAGCAACTGCTGAGGGGAAAAAAAGCAGGGCAATGTATAACTGGTGAATTATGTTCTGTAAAGGAGATAATTATGAAGAAAACCTTATCATATTGTTTTGAAAATCTCCCAGAAAGTCAATACATAATGTTCTCTTTCTTAGAAACTTACGAATAATATCCATAGGAATTTTTTTCCTATTAATTCATTTAGACAGTATTTCAAAATTATGGAAAATTTGGAGGATGAAGAGATGTGAGATGTCAGAGTTTAAAAGAAAATAGTGCTTATAAGCCTTAATACTTTCTATGAAAACTCCCTGAAACATGCCAATCAATAAAGCAATCAAATCTTTTAGCTATTTGTATCATGTATTTTATTTATATATCCAGAAAATTGAGTAAAATGTATTTATTGTTCTCCTGTTCTTTATAAAAATGCAAGGTATTCATAAAAGAAAAAGATAGTCTAGATTTTGTTTTCATAGTGTCAATATACATTTGAAAATTTGTGTTTTGGGTTACAAAATCTTGTTTACTTTCACAACTGAATAATTGAAGTAGTATCAAACAATGTAATGATTGGCAAATACTTCATTATTGAGAAATAATCTCATTTTTAGGAAAGGAATTGGCTACAGCTCTGAGAATACTTCAAGAATACTAGACTCTCCTACAGCTTATAGAAAATGTAAGGTATCTGTATCTAGAAGGATTCTCTTCTTTTATTAAAAAACAAACTCAGGATTGAAAAAATAATGGCCTGGCTGTTTATAAGGAAATGGGTCTTATACGAATATTTTAATTATCGAGTACCAAAAGGTAAAGGTTAAAGTATTACATCTATTATTCATTTGCTCTTGCAATATTTGACACTGACTAATCTGTTAAAATGAAACAAAAAGGAATCTTAAAAATAAATAAAGTGACAAAGACTTTGCAGTCACAAGAGTGTGTAAGAGATGAACATTCATAATTTTGTTAACCAAGTTGAAGAAATAAATAAAATCTATAAGTAATGAGAATGATGGAGATTAAGGTAGATTAAAGAAACATTCACTGGATTTAGCAAAAGGTGTCACAACAAAGAGGTGAAACGGTGCTCATCCTCCAGGTAGGTATATTAGAAATGTGTGGGGTTATGGGGGCCCATTGATAGATTGAGGCAAGTGAGACACAAGTGACCTCTTCAACTCCGATTCCCAGAGACCATAGGAAACACACTGAAGGTGGACATATCACAATTCTCAAAGTAGGTTTTCTGATATGGGGCTATTAAAAATAAATGGATAGTAAGAAGGGAAGGATGCAAGACGAATTGCCATCATGTAAGCATTTTATCATAGGCACAGGAGAAAACAGACCAGTTAGGTCTTTTGTAGTGACAGAGACAAAGAGGTCAAAGTATGGAAGACGGAGGTTAAACCACAGAGCTTATGTATGGTCTTGTACATTCAAAGATACCACAATTTTGAAAATGCATCCCTGTATTCCACAGGTGTCATTTCTGAAGAATTGATATACAATAGAAACAAAATAACCACAGTGCATATTGAGAGGAAGAAAGTTAAAGAGGAATTGTGTGGTGTCAGGTTAGTGGCAAAGTGAAAGTTCTTGGCCTGGTATCAATCAGAAAAGGAGTTGAGGCAGTGACCTGAGTGAATCTATTCAGAGGTAAAATTTATCCTTAGACCATCTTTTCCTCTCCTCTGCCAAGATAAGTCTCTATTCCCTGAAACCAAATGTCACTATGCCTAATCAGAAAAAAAAAATTATATAAATACTACTAGGTTAAAAAAAAATCATGGGGTCTGTAAGTGCACAGTATACTGATTAGTAACTTGTGGTATTTGCTAGCGTTTTCTAGTCTGTCCTCTGGGACTATTTGGGAGGGCCCAAGATTTAGACTGGACAGCACAGGGAGAGGTGGGATGGCCCTGTCCTTGGTATGAGCCTCCTTTTCGTTCACAGGTAAAAATATACTGGGCAGACGATGCTTCCCATTAATCCTCATTCAGAACACAAACCTAAATAAATTGGTTCTATCAGAGAAAAAGTTTAACTACCATTTATCTGTAGAGAGTATAGAGATAATCATGGGTGTACAGATACATCTTTGAGATACTGATTTCAATTTCTTTAAATTTATAATCATAAGTGAGATAGTTGGAACATATGATAGTTCTATTTTTATTTTTTTATTTTTTTATTTTTTGTCTTTTTAGGGTTGTACCTGTGGCATATGGAACTTTCCAGGCTAGGGTCGAATCAGAGCTGTAGCTGCCAGCCTACGCCACAGCCATCCAAGCCATGTCTGCAGCCTAAACCACAGCTCGAGGCAATGCCAGATCATTAATACACTGAGCAAGGTCAGGGATCCAACCTGGTTCCTCATGGATACTAGTCGGGTTCCTAACCTCTGAGCTAGTTCTATTTTTAATTTTTGGGGGGAACTTCCATACTATTTTCCATAGTATGGAAATTGGCTGCGCCAATTTTCATTGTCGCCAATAATGAGCAAGTATTCCATTTTCTCTATATCCTTGCCAACACCTGTTATCTTTGTTTTTTTGTTGTTGTTGTTTTGTTTTGTTTGTTTGTTTTTTATAATAGCCAGCCTGATAGGTATGCAGCAATAACCCACTGTGGTTTTTAACCTGTATTTCCCGATGTTGGTTATGTTGAACATTTTTCATGAACCTGTTGGTCATTTGTATGTTTTCTTTGGAGAAACAGATATTCAGATCCTTAGTTCATTTTTAAATTTATTAGGATTTTTTTCTTTATTTTGCTATTGAATTGTTAAGAGTTCCTTATATCTTTCAAAAATTAACTCCTTATAAGATAAATAAATTGCAAATATTTTCTTCCATTACATAGGTTGCCTTTTCACTCTGTTGATTTTCTTTGCTGTGTAGAAGCTTTCTAGTTTGAGGTAGTCATACTTGTTTATTTTGTTGTTATCTTTTGTGCTTTTGGTGTCATATCTATGAAATCATTACCAAGACCAATGTCTTGAATATTTTCCAGTATGTTTTCTTCTGGGAGTTTCATAATTTCAGATCTTATGTTGAAGTCTTTAATCCTTTATGAGTTGATTTTTGGCTTATAGAATAAGATAAATATTCAGTTTTATTATTTTGCATATGAATATCTGGTTTTCCCAATGTCATTTGTTGAAGAAACTTTCAGATGTACTTTTTGCTCAGATGAGGAAGAAAGAAAACATTTTCAGTAGACATAAATTTTGTTATGTAACTGAGTCAGGCTGTGTAGTTAGGATCCTAAACAGACAGAGGATTACTTGAAGGTAATGTCTGAAATGTGATGGCAGGCAGACCCTGTCAGAATCTCAGGGAGCACTCTTGAACCATGGCTGAAATTCAGAAAATCGTTCTCTCTGCAGGAATGGCTGACCTATTTAGATTTCTATTTACAGAGCATATTTATATGCAGAATTTTGCCTATTGGCTTAAAGGAGTAAAAAAGTGTAATTGGAGGAGATGTGATCATATCTGCCCCTTGTCCAGCTTCTGGGCTTGGAGATGGCAATCAGTCTGATATGGAAATGGTAGTAGAAGGTAATGAAACTCCTGAGGGTTTGTCAGCTTTTAGATGCCATGGGAGAGTCCTAGGCTGAGAGTAGCAGCAGCAGCAACATGCCAGCAGAGCACCAACAGGAAAACACCAGATCTAGTAGCCAGAATTTCTCTCAGGCACCTGCCACTCCCAGAGGCAGAAGGCTAATTATGGAATGCAAGATTCCCTTGAGGTCCTGATAAATATTTTAGAAGAGGGAAAGAGAGGAATGTTGCAGTATTATAGTTATGTAGATGGGGTTCACCAGGGCAGAAGCATTTTTAATGGTCAGCCCTTTCCTTCAATCAACCATAGCTATACTAATGTCATGCTTTCAAAATAAATTCTGAATAGTTATGGTACAGTTTTTCAATTCTTAAACCAGGGTCAGAAATCTGGATTTTAGTCACAACTAGTAACTCTTGGTGCAAATCTGGGCTAGTCATTTCCATTCTCTAGACATCATGCTCTTTATCTACCAATCAGCCAGTGAACATAGAGAAACCATAAACTCCACTTCATTTTTACATTCATCCAAGTTTTATTCTCTCTAAATTTAGTATATGTGTGCAAAATCCAATACTATCAGCTAATGGGATATTTTCCTATTGATTAATTCCTTCTATAACTCTTTAGACATATCATATATCATACTGACACAGAGTCACCCACACATATATTTTTAAAAGTATACTTAGTTCAGCCACATGCTGCTGTCCACTTTTCCTTCAGGGTGTCAAGTTACAGCATGCATTTAGATACAATCTGAGACCATTGCTAAAAATGGAAGTGGTCAGCACCACAGTCGCCTTATCCCACAGCTTCAGACTTTACTTTGGAAGTAGACAAGGTCCTACTCGCCTTGCTCTAGTGTCACCCTGACTCTCTGAAAATCTGAAACCTGCCTACGGTTATGTAAAAACCTCAAGGCATTAGCTGAATTATCATGGATCAGATATCCACACAATGTAAGATGAGGTTTCATTTAACATATATATTTACATTGAACATATTCAGAATAATTATTTTCATTGGAGCATTGATAGAACAACTGGTGGCAATTTAATAAGAATATTGTCTGTCCTTGTAAGGGATATTCCCTTCCAGCAGCAAAGGTAGAACCAAAGTGCGCTGTATCACTCAGTCTTGTCAGAGGAGATGTTCTGTCACTGATTAAAGAGCTGAATGTCCTCTTTAGTCACAAAAACATTTCATGGGGTAACCTTGTTTCTGTCTTAATGGATTCAGGCGATGTAATGAGAGCCACCAAAGTGGACACGAAGAAACCCTTTGAGAGACAGAACATGTCACTTCTCAGTTACTCACTAATGTCAGTCCCTCCCGGGCTGAGTGAGCCCTTCTGGGCTGAGCTGGAAGAGTCATTTAAAATGCACTTGAGTTCCTCTCTTTCTTCAAATGCAGCAGAAAGTCACCAAAAAGATTTTTTGTTTTTGTTAGGAACATCACATACAATTCACAGGCATCTTAAATTCATCAGAACTGTCTAATGATGTCTAATATCAGAAAGAAAATAATACTCTCTTAAATGTGCAATGTATACTTTACCTTTTCAAAGTATATTTCTTTTTTTTTTTTAATCTTTTTTTAGGGCCTCACCTGTGGCATATGGAAGGCTAAAGGTCGAATCAGAGCTGTAGCTGCCAGCTGACACCACGGCCACAGCAACGTCAGATCCAAGCCTTTCCTACAAACTACATTGCAGCTCAGGGGAACACCGGAGCCTTAGCCCACTGAGAGAGGCCAGGGATTGAACCTGCATCCTCATGACTCCTATTTGGGTTCATTACCACTGAGCCATGATAGGAACTCCTCAAACTTTATTTCTATCTCCGAGTTCCCCAAAGGTCAGGATACATTTGGAAGCTGATAGAGCCAAGATAAGATACATGATGTTTTGGTTGTTGTTGTTACACATTGGGCACCCAGGGGTTTGGGGATTTACATGCTATCTATAAGATACACAATGAGTGCCTGGCTGCTGTAGCAGGACCAGGATGGGATTCTCTAACACTTCATTTCTCTCTATGTCTCTGTCTCTCTCACTCTGACTCTCTCTGTCTCTCTGTCTCTGTCTCTGTATATATATAGTCATACACTACATCAATAGACAGATTGATAACATTTGACATTATATATATGTAAACAATTTAATACCTGCCATGACCAAGCTGTGATGCCTGTTGGACAAGAAATTTAATTCTTCAGAAGGGGGGGGGGGAGAGTCAGGAAAAGAAAGACAGAATGCAATTTTATTCTATGGCTTTTGCCAATTTGAAGAAGCAACTAATTCATAACCTATATGGTAAGCACATTTAACTGTTCTAGGATTTTTCTCATGCTTCATGAAAACAGAGATCATAACTGGGAAACCAACTGTAAAATTAAAAGAACTAGATGTTGCCAATAAAGACCATCATTTCAGGAAAATAAATTTGTTTCTTGGAAGCTGTTCTTGAGTGTATGCTTGAGGTGCCCACAAGAAAACTAATTCAACCGAGAAACAAATTGATCTTGCTTCACTGGTTTATATGAACAGAGTAAAATACACACCAACAAGTTATATCACTTAATAACTCCTTGTTTCCTATAATGAATCAATGGCAAGATCACCTTGAATTACTGTATTTTGAAGTTATATGTGCAAAGTAGCCTAGAACTATAGTTCATACATCAGATTATGGACTTCATTAAGAATGCTTTCTGAGCGAACAGAATCAAAGTAATCATTGTTTGTGTAGTACCTTTATCCATCTTATTTGACAATTTTGTTTCCTGAGGGATTTTATTTTTGTCAATGTTTTAGTACCATTAGTGTGGAGATGAAATAATAATAATAAAAAAAGCTCAAATTGATATTGTAGTTGGTGTCTGGAAATGTGTCATTTTATCTGTGAAGGCATTTTGTTGGATTTTCCAGACGAAAATGATGCTCATCTTTGCAAAATCAATCCTCCCAGGCCTTGAGTTCTTCCTGATTATGGTTTCAAAAGTTGCTTGTAACTTTTTTATTAAAATCATGGGCAATTGGAACTTGCAAGTTGTATTCCCCATTCTCCCAGTTTTCAGTACATTTCTGTCACTTAATTTGGACCCATCACAGAAGATGATGAAACAAAGCTTTAAAAATTCTCCCTGTTAAGAGGTTCTCTAAAGTTCTTTCTTTCCTGTGCTCTGGGGGAACAAACCAAATCTTTGAGCATGACTAGTACTGAAATAGTCCTCCTGAAATAGGGACTTTTTTTTTCCCCCACCTGCTGAATGAAGTAGAGGGAGAAGCAAAAATTAATCCTCAACATTTTAATCCAATAAATATATCATAATAAACAGGAAATATTTACACTGTATTAAGAAATAAATGCGTTTTGAGCCTTATCCATATTCAGGATCCAATATGGAGATACAGTGTTTTGGAAAATAATACTTTACATCCTAATAGAAAAAGTTTTAGTGACCAAATCAATAATATGAATTCAATCTAAGAGAAATTCTTAGGTATCCGGGAGTGACAGTTTATAAAATCTCCAAAGCTATCGCTTTTATTACTCAAAATAAACTAATGACTAATCTTAAATTTTCATTAGCTTCCTAAATAAAAATTATTTGAAAAGAATAACCTTTGCTATTTTGCTATTCCTAGTCTCTTTTCCATTAAAAATATATTTTGAATTTATGTTCATTAGAAATTCAAATTTTATAAAATTAAACTGGAATTTTATGTTTGGTTTGATTGCATTTTTGGAGTTATAACTGCATTTTCTAATTGTATTAAATAAACCCCACTAAAGATGTTTTATTTTTATGTCATAGATTTTTAAATAATAGAATCATGAATCTGCTATAGGCATAAAATTATAGAAATAAGAAAAGACTCTGAAGTTCATTTGTCGAGAGTTTTTTTTTACTATTTTATGATAAAATGACAAGTATGTCCTTTATACACTCTAGAGACCCCTTATTTGAAATAGGTTGCATATTCCATATTTATTATGAATAAATATCCTACCTTATTAATATTCAAAGACTGATATAATCATGTATAATTAATATTAATGCATTAAAAAGATAATGGCATATAATATTTTTATTAGCTTGTGAAGTCTCATTTTAATATTTATTTCTGTTAAACTATATGAAATACTAAAAATAACTAATGAGTTTCCAATAATTTTTATAGAGTTTAAATGCAAAACTATGGATCTTCTCCAAATTAATTTATAAATTTAAAAATCCAGGATTAAAAGAGTCAGAAAAATGTCTACTTTAAGTAATAGATTCAATACCAAAGCACTGAAGGGTTTTCTTAACACAACGTTGTTACTGACATGGGTATCATATCCTCTTACTTCCCTAGGGCTTCCTGAAGATTTTCTCTGCACACTATTCTCTTAGCAAAGATGAAGACACCTAATGAAGATGACTTCAGATCAAGTTTAGTTTTGAGACCTAGGGCTGTGTCTTACTTGGGAGGAAGCTGAGGGATAGGCAATTTTGAAAGGATCAGTTCTCGACTTTTGGGACCCTAATTTCTTTGCCATTGAGAGATGAAAATATACATTCACCAACCCACATGTAAAAATAGAACTCTAGTTCCCATTCTGGCGCAGTGGTTAACGAATCCGACTAGGAACCATGAGGTTGTGGGTTCGATCCCTGGCCTTGCTCAGTGGGTTAAGGACCCAGCATTGCCGTGAGCTGTGGTGTAGGTTGCAGACATGGCTCGGATCCTGCGTTGCTGTGGCTCTGGTGTAGGCCAGCGGCTACAGCTCTGATCAGATCCCTAGCCTGGGAACCTCCATATGCCGCAGGAGTGGCTCTAGAAAAGGCGAAAAGATAAAATTAGAACTCTGACCCACTAACCCAGCAACCGGCCCAGGAAACTCATTATCCATGGTAACCATCACAAGAAACCAACCTATTACCTATCTAAAAGTCAGACTTGCAGGAATTACTCTAATAACAATCCAGAAAGCCCCAAAACAACCGGTATCTAATCGGCCCAGAATGGCTGGGACTTGATTAATAACTGACATCTTCCATAATTTTTGTACTTACTTTCAGGTGAGGAACAACCAGACTAACCAGATAAAGCACATATTTAGCCCCAACCCATCATCTAGGACACCCCACCCCACTTCTAGTTAGCTCAGCTTCAGCTTCTTCATGGAAACAGCGTCTAATCAGGGCATCATTTGAAGACTCTCTGCTATTGTTCTGCTATAAAATTTTCCCATTCATCTGTTAGCATTTAAATTTCTGTCAGACACAAGTCATGGTGCCTGACTTCTGTGTTACAGCTCTAACTAAATAGACTTTGCTGCCTCATTTGACTAGTATTTATTTATTTCCATACCTTTGATCTGCAATGTAGTTAGATTCACAATATAGGTAGATTCAGATCAAAATTAGGCTTAGTAAAGGAAGATAACATTCAGATATGAAAACAATTGCGTTGTTCTTTTTTTCTGGTTAAGATTAGGGAAGGTGTTGTAAAAGAATTTGGGATGTGAATTGGGGTAAACAAGTTTGGGCTAGAGGCCAAATAGCATTTTTTTTGTAGTTATTATTACTGCTACTTTTCTATTGTTGTCTAATTAATAGCATTTAAAATCTCATTATTCTAGGATGGAATTGATCAACATTTTAATTGATCCTACACCGGTTCCTGAGTTTAGAATTTGTCCTGCATTTAGCTAAACATTTCTGTATACCTTTCTATTAGTTCATTATAAGTGGTTCTTGTGTTGAATGGCTGTTTTTAGGAAGAAGGGATGCTTGGGTGATATATATTCCTTTTGAAAATATTTTTTTAAATGCTCATAAGTTCTTATAAAATGAAAACTATTTTTTTTAATTTTCCCTACTACAGTGTCCATCTGTCAAAGTTCATCAAAGCAAAGAGTTCATACTATTGCAATGAATTTGAAAAAGCAGGTCTAAGAAAACTGACCTGAAGGAAATGATAAAACATTCCAACTTTTTCTTTCAAAAACTTCAGCATATAGTCATATATAGATATACTTTTAAGTAACATTTTGACAGTAAGCATCAGGAATTTCCATTCAATTAATTAAAGTAAAAGCACATTATCAAGGCCTTCTGGTTTTGGCATAAAGATGTAAAGAGCTGTGAATAACACCATTCCCACCTTTACAACAAAGCAAAAACTGGACAAACAACAAATTAGTGACTTTTATTAAAACCTTCAGAGAATTGAGGTTTTAGGGCAAGCAAATAACATAAAATATAGAGAGAAACAGGCCCCTGAGGGAAACGGGAACACCAGAGCATTTGTTTACCTGGGTCAGATTTCATCTAACAAGCTACAAGCCTGTAAATCATTTAAATAGCTATTTTGAAAAACAGCTAAAAGTAGAGTGTGAGGTCTTGTGCGAATGTGGAGCTTCTGAAAGGCTACAGACATAGGGGATTCACATATTCTTATGGGATTTTCCTTCAAAAACCCTCAGATACTTACAGGAGAGATTTATGAGAATCCTGAGAAATCTCCCTCATGATAGCAGCAGTGAAAGGAAGAGCAGCTATTACCAAACTCTGCCAAGACCCATCTCACCTTTCTTTCCTTTGGAATAAAACCATCTGGAAAGGGAATGGCATTCAAATTTGTGGCCAGAAGGCATTTGCGGAACCTTATAGCAGTTGGGGAAGAGGATGGAAGTCAAACATGAAAGTCTTTGGACACTATTTCCTCTACCTTCCCTAAGGAGCAAAAGCCCTAATCTGCGTGGCAGAGGATGTAAAAATCTGAGTCCTGGAAGCACTGGTGGGGTCCACTGGAAGCGCAGGGAAAGGAATGAAAGCAAACTCCCAGTACAAGAGTAACGAAGGAAAACTTTTTCATTTTGATAAAAAGTAAATGTTATCTTTAAAAATAACATATAGAATTCTGAAACCATATTACTGAACATGGCAGGAGAAAAAGGTGCTAACCTAAGTAACTTTGGAAAGGAGTGGAGTCTGTAAGAGTCAAAGCAAAAGAATCTGTTCATAACCACAATATTCTACTTGATAAATTTGTGTTCCTCAGAGGTAGAATTTACCAATTCTAAAACCATTATCCATGGGAGTTCCCATTGTGGTTCAGGGGGTTAAGGATCCAGCATTGCCATAAGCTATGGTATAGGTCACAGATGTGTCTCGAGTCTGGTTGCCATGGCTGTAGCATAGGCCCCATCTATAGCTCTGATTGGACCCCTAGCCCAGGAAATTCCATATGCTACAGATGTGGCCATAAAAATAAATAAATAAATAAATAAATAAATAAAATCTCTATGCACCTATATAGGAACAGACCAATTAAATAAATGGATGGTAGATGGAATGCATCTAGGTACCTTACTGTTAGAATGGAAGATTACAGATGTTCAAGGGAAGGATGCTAGAATGACTGGAGTTAGAGACCTCAATATGAATTATAATGATTTACTTACTAGAAATCACAGTTACATAGAGATATATTCATAAATATACAAATATACATATTCATATATTTCCTTTCTATATTAGGTCAGAGGGCCTAGAAACAAAGACATTCCAGTAGCAATATGCACATTTAGCATCCAGATCTTAGTCTCCAAAATTGTTCTTTAAGAAAAGGAATCAGGATCCCTTGAAGAATCATGCAGTTATAGGACATGGTAGGAAATATGCAAGATGAACTTGGAGTATATTTTAGTACCAGAAAATAAGGAGGGGGAGAATATATCAAAGGATTGCTTTAAAAAGCTCACAGTTGTCAAAACTGAAAAAACCTATTTCTACAAAAAGCCACCTTTAATACAAAGAAATAGATAATCTAAAATATAAAGGATGGTAAAAGTTATACCACAGAAGCACTAATTAAAAGATAGCAGGACAAGTGTGGTTTCTGTTTCGACATATGAGAAGCTTAGAAGCCACCACTTTTTTCTTAACAACAAATGATAAGATGAATAGATTGAAAAGTTGACAACTTTTCTTGAATCTTTAAGAGAGAAAAGGCAAAGAGCAAACCCTTGCCTCCAATATGGAAAGACAGGCAGGTAAACACTACTTACCAGAACAGAGACACAGGAGCCAAAACCACCATAAGAACTAGTGCCAGGGTAGGAAAACCTTAACTGTAATTGAAGGATTTCTGGAGGCTCAGTGTGGACAAGTCTGAAAATTAAAACACCCCAGGGGAACTCAGTCATTGAAGGCTTCCACAATAATATGTGATTTACCTTCAAGAGCTAAACCAGGCTTCTATAGGAAACATTAGAGAAAAATTCCTTTGTGCATCCATGAGGGGAAAAGGAAACATTTTTGAATACACCAGAGCACTTCATTCTTCTTAACAAGGCCTAACCTCATGGCAAACTAGTTTACCAGAATCTAAACTTCTGGGGCATTATCGGATCCTAACTGTCCTGGAGGAAGGGAAATATTCAAGTGTAGTCAACAATAGCCTACCCCAGGGGAAAACAGAAATACCCAAGACCAATATACTCTGGCCATATTGTGCCACTCAATAAAGACGAAACTGAGAAACACTTGTGAAATTCACAGTCCAGAAGCATAGAGTCAGTAAAAGACTGAGCTCTAATCACAGAATTACATAATCCTTCTCTCCCTCTTACATTTCATCAATATACTACTAAAAGTGTATTTACAGTTCTTTTATCTAGTTCACCGTGTTGGACTAGCAAGAAAAAATTACACGTATTATTAAAAGACTAGAAAAACATAATTAGAAGATACAGAACAAGAGTCAGAAGCAGACATGGCAGACATGTTGGGATGTTCAGACTGGAAATTTAAAATAACTACAATTAATATGCTCAGGGTTCTAATAGATAAAGCAGACAACATGTAAGAATAGATTGGTAGTGTGAGCAGAGATAGAAATCCAACAACACCACCACCAACAAAAAAGAAATGTTAGAGATAAACACACTATAACAAAAATGAAGAATGAATCAGATGGACTCATGAGTAAACTGGACGCAGCTGAGGAAAGAATCTCTGAACTAGAGGAGATCTCAATAGAATCCTCAAAAACTGAAAAGAAAAGAGAACAAAGTCTGAAAAAAAAACAGAGTATTCAACAACTGGGGGACAACTACAAAAGGTATAACATATATGTAATGGAAATGCCAAAAGGAGAAGAAAGAGAGAAAGGAACAGGAGAAATATTTTAAATAATAGTGACTGAAAATTTCCTTAAAGTCAGATACCAAACTACAGATGCAGAAAGCTAAGAGGACACCAAGCAAAATGTATGTCAAAACAAACACAAACAAAAACTAGACCTAGGAATATAATGTCCAACCTATAAAAATAAAAGAAATAAAAGAGAAAGCAAAAATCCTGAAGGAAGTCAGAAGGGAAGGCATTTATCGTATCTACCGAGGAACCAAAATAAGAATTACACCCAATGTCTCAGAGAACATGCAAACAACATGAAAGTGGTGAAAAATAATTAAAATATTGAGAGAAAAAACCCCCATCAACATAGAATTCTGTACCATGTAAATGTATCCTCCAAAAGTAAAGGAAAAATACACCCAAAAGAAATAATAACTGGCGGAATTTGTTGGGAGTAGAGATATATTGCAGGAAATGTTAAAAAGTTCATTAGAGGAAATAAAAGTAATATAGCTTAGAAATTCAGATCTACACCAAGTAAGAAAATACATCAAAGAAGGAATAAGTGAAGGTAAAATTAAAACATTTACTTTTCTTATTATAAAAGATAAATGTAGCAGGAGTATTTATTCTGAAACAACAGACTTCAGGACAAGAAAGAGTATCACAGATAGAGAAAAATTTATATAATTATAATAGGATAGATTTTTCAAGGAGGCATAACAATCCCGAATGTCCATGAAACAAACACAGTTCCAAAGTACATGAGGCAAAGCAAATAGATCTGAATATAAAAATAGACAAATTCACAATTATAGATGAAGCTTTCCATAATTGATAGAACAAATATGCAGAAAAATCACAAAGGATACATATACGAACTACTATAAAACTATCACTGAATTTGACCTAGTTGACACTTATAGAATACTCAGGCAACAAAAGAATGTACATTCTTCTTAAGTGATCATCCAGATAGAACTAACACAATTTTAAAAACAGAAATAATGCAAAGTGCCTTCGGAGATCACAGCGAAATTCAATTAGAAATAGGTAGCAGAAATTTCTAGAAAATCTCAAATGTTTGTAAATTAAACAACCCAGCACTAAATAACCATAGTGCAAAGAGGAAAATATGGAGGGAAATTTTATAAAAATCATTTAAATTAAATATAAATGAAAATACAGATCATCAAAATTCACTTAGCAGGAAACTTGTGGTCTGAAGTGCATACACAAGAAAATAAGAAATTTTTGTAATCAATGATCTAACCTACCATATTAAAAAAAAAAACTAAAGCAAGCACAGTGGGTTAAAGGATCTGGTATTGTTGCAGCAGCAGTGTAGGTCACAAGTGAGTCTCAGATCTGACCCCTAGCCTGGGAACTCCATACATTGCAGGCTGGCCAAAATTTTTTTAAAATAAATAGATAAATAAAATAAAAATAAAGAATTTTTTTTTTAAACAGTAAATCAAACTTCAAGCAAGCAGAAAGAGTGAAATACAGTGAAAGCCTAAGTGAGCTGCAATTAGTGAGTGACATTTAGTGGTCCTGCTCCACTACTGGTCAGCATTGCAGTTGGCCCTTCCCCCAATCAAGTGATAGTGAGTGACCACTGGCCCCTCCCTTTCCCTTTCCTCTGTATAAAAGGATCCTGAATTTGGACTGAGGCAAGATAGTTTTTTGAGACACCAGTCTGCCATCTTCTTGGTCTGCTAGCTTTCCAATTTAAGACTTTATTCTTTGCCCCAACAACTGGTCTCCGAATTTATTGACCTGTCATGCATGGAGAAGAATGAACTTGGGTTTGGTATCAAAAGCAGTAGAAATAAATGAAATTGTAAACAGAAAATCAATATAGATAACAGACAAAGACATAAGACATTCATCTGAAAATAATAAAATTTATTAATCTCTAGCTGCTATTATCAAGAAAAAAATAGAGAAAATGCATATTACTAATATGAAGGATAAAAGTTGAAACACAACTTTCCTACATTAAAGGAGAGTAAGAAGATATTATGAGCAAGTCCATGTTCACAAATTCAATCATAAATTGAACCACTGTGTTGAAAGTCACAACTATACAAACTCATTCAAAAAGAAAAATATTACTTGAATGCTTTCTATTTATTAAAGGAATTGGGTTTGTAATTAAAATCATTAAAAAAATAATAAACCTTATTTGTTTTTCACTGTTGATTTCACTGTTGAAATGGGATGGTGGAGAGGTTTTCCAGGGACCCAAATGAAGGTCAAGAAGTGGCCTTGAGCAATATTAAGCTTATGTGTTGGCAAAATGGAAGAGTTTGCTCCTGGCCTGATTATACTTTCGATTACCCCAGGGCTAAGTATTTCTCAAGTGCTGAGTGTAGGGAGATTTGGAGTCTCAAACCTATCCTCTGCAATAGCGTTTCTCAAGAATCCTCTAAAGAGAAAGTGACATTGCCAGGATAATTTTGAAGAACATTTTATTTAGCTACAATTCTGCTGTCATTTTCTATATGTATGGTATTTTGCTACCCTTTTGATTAATAGAGACATTCTCATAAATAAAAGATCCTGGTCTCTTGAAACTGTCTGTCTTGCTCTCTTATTTCTCCTGTGAAGTCATAATCCCCCATTTGTGACATCACCGTCTTCACTGCAATCAACAGTGATGTTTCAAACTGAGGATTAAATACTTCAGAGGAGGAAGACTTTATAAGAGCAAAGGGAGTCTTATGGAATAAAGATCCAATGAGCATGTAAATGCCCTTTTTAATTAAAGAAAAAAAAGGAAGAAAAGCAAGGGGTGAATATCCAGTTCCAGTGACTGGAGTGGTTTTCTTTGAAATAATGAATTTGGCTTTCCTCTTTACTCTAGCCCTAAGGTCCCTGCCATCACCTCCATTGAATGAATGTATATTCTGTATAAAGAAAACCTGAAAGATGAAGAAAGGCTCTGAGCTGTGAATATGGGTACTGCTCCTCCTCTTAACTTGATCATGATTGGGGCAACATTGGAGAATGGGCTGGTACAAGAATCTATTGTGGGTCCAGATATACACGATTTAGCCTGCCTTCATACTTCAATATCACTTTGCAGCAACCCTCATCTCCATCTCTAGCTTCCATTATGTTTTGTTAGGCATCCTTCGGTTTCTTAAAAACCTCTAAGCTCTGTTCCACTTTAGAGCTTCACTATACGCCATCCCTTCATCCAGAAATACTCCTCCTCCACCGTCTTTGCAAACCCTGTCCTATTAATTATTTAAGTCCAAACATCAATGCTACTTCCCCTGAGAAGCCAGCACTGACCTCTTGTCACTTCCCTCTACACTGGAACCTTGATATTTGATCTCATTGTACCTTTATACTTTCCTAGCATGTCATAATTCTATTACATGTACATGCGTTTGTTTGCGTACTCTCTGTCTCCTCCACTAAGTTCTACATTTTATGAATGCCGGCAACAAATATGCTCTAGTCAATGCAAAAATTCAGCACTTGAAACAAAATCTGGCAGACACATATACATGTATTACATTCATAAAGAAATTAAGGATATATGGCCATCTTCAGGGTAGTCTGTAGAAAAACACTGCATTGACTAAAACTTTGAATGGCTTCCAAATACACCTCAACCCATACATCTTTAAAATTCCTGAAGTAATTCTTCTGGTTCTCTTGTCACATGTTCTCTGTCCTCTGAAGTTCCTCAATGAAAATGAATACAGATACAAAACTCAATCAAGGGAGATAGTCTGATTCTAGGGTTTCATCATTTTCAAGTATTTATAGGGAACATATATGTCTAAGTAGGTTGACCAAATAATTTACCATCTAATGAAAACTCTTATGTGTAAAATGGTGTTGTAGTTATAATCATGCTAGGACCATGGGCATAAACCAGGCTCAGGCTATTTGGAACACCTATGTATCAGGCTATTTGGATCACCTTATGTATCAGATATCATAGTAAACCTTAGCGAAGGTACATATAATTTTTTTTTTCTCTTTATGGCTGTACCTGCAGCATATGGAAGTCCCTAGGGCCAGGGATTGAATCTGAGCAGCACCTGCCAAACTGTTTCACAGCCACAGCGATGCCAGATCCAAGCCACATCTCCAACCTACACCACAGCTTGTAGCAGCACCAGATCCTTAACCCACTAAACAAGGTCAGAGATTGAACCCACATCCTCACAGACACCATGTCAAGTTATTAACCCACTAAACTACAACAGAAACTCCCAAAAAATATTTCTTATTTTTAAATATCATGTAGAATGTTGGAAAGGTAGTATATAAAACTCATAACTATAAAGTGATAATTAGTTTTCTCAAGAGTGTTATGGATAAAGTGCCATAAATATTCAGAGTAAATATCTATAAAGAGATCAATGACTGTTTCCAAATGGTGAAAATATATGTTAATTATATACTAATAGACTAGTTCTTCAAATGAACCACATTTAAAGTGATACAAACACATTAGACTTTCCTATATCAATGCCCTAAACTGACTTAACTTATGGCTACAAGATCTACTTGCAATATAAACAAAGAGAAGGGAGTTCCAGACTCTTTATATGAATTCATTTCTTTAAGGCTTGTCTGTCAAACAAGTCATACTATAGGAAAAGATTTCCTTCTTCTCTTGTCACCCTTATGTACTATCAATAATTTGTTAGCTCCCTGCATATACTAAGTAATATGGTATTGATTAATTAGTGGTTTAAATGGGCTAGGCACAAAAGATTTCTTTGTCATTCTCTAGTCATATAGAATTAGGAGAGTACGATACTATATCCTTCCTCCTTGTTTTGTTTTTGTTTTGTTTATAAAATCTAATATCTAAGCATAGTGATGGTGATACAAAAACACTGGTCCTTTACTGGAAGCACCTATGGTGCTAAGCAGCACAAATTTGGCCCATTCTACCCAAAGGTATTCCTTTTTCAGAATTTTTAACTTAAAAGAAACTAAGTCAAGTTGGACTCCAGAAGCTTACTAATGAATAAACTTCCACTTGGAAGGAAGATATAATTTGTCTGTTCCATACTCAGAAGTAAAGGATGGCAAAACTCTAATACCTTAAGGCCAGTTGAGAGTACTTTTTAATACTGTCTTTTAGGTGCCTCTACTGCAACCAGATATATGACCAATGCTGCTGATTTAGCAACTAAAGTCTCTAGCAATTATAGGTGTAAAGATTATGAAAAAGGACAGATGAAAAAGTAAGCCTGCATCCTTCCCCTACCTTTCCCTGCCATATCTATACATGTAGAAGCCTTTAAAAATTTCTGGGGATCAAATACTTTTAAAAAGATCCATCTAGAAATGGCACTGTTCTTTGACTTCAGTTACCTTCACACCAAAGGTGTAAGAAATTGGAACTTTAAGGCAAAGCAGTCATAGCTTAATTGTTCTAGAAATATACATCTTTTTGTGTTTTCAATTTGACTTTAAGAAATCAGGCACTCTCAAGTATTCAGGGAATTAAGAAATAGAATTTCTTTTAAAGAAGGATGAAGAAGCACTTAGCTTAATTATTTATTTACATTTCAGCATATCCCTCTTAGAAGTGGTGTTTGGGGATTTGGTGGCACTTCTCCAGAAGATGATGTTTTGCCTCCTCAAAGCATCATCATTATCATCATCATCAACAACAAATAATAATATAATAATTACTAAGATTACTGTAGATCTCACAAGGTGTCAAATGCTGGTTTGTTTTGTATGCATGTACAAAATTTAATCTTCAAAAAGTCTCATGAAATGGGTGTTACTATTACTTACCTTTTACACATAAGGAAATAATGGCAAAAGGCACAGTTCTAGATGCTGAGAACACAAAGAAGTGGTGTGACACAACTTCCCTGGACTGCTTTTATTATGCATTGACTCTGTAAATGGATGGCTTAAGTGATACTGCTGTTAAGTGCTTTGCAGTTCCAAAGGAGAAGACACTGTTTTCAAAGGCAGTCAGGGAAGGCTTAGAGATAAGGATGCCCTTAGTTTGCTCATGAAATGAGGTAGATAATATTGAGATATATGGGTGCGTTCCAAAAAGGTGGCTAATTTTGGGTAAATAAATTAGAAGTGTTGTGATATTGGTGGTTTGAGAAGGGAGGAATGGACTAGATTTATAGGAATGGAAGATTTATATGAAGCAAAAATGATGATAGTAATAATGTGTAAAATACACATGTCAGTAATTAGGACAGCTGGGTGCTCATTAAAAATATTCCACCAACCGTGTGACCTAGTAACTTTCTCATCTGTAAAATGAAATAAATTAACTAAACGTTCTCTAAAATTCTTCAAGTATTAACTAATTCTATGACTGTATGTTATTAAAAATACATATTTTAATTCTCACTTTACTGGTGAAAAAATTGAGCCCCTATAGAAATTAAGTGACTCTTCAAGTGTAACACAAACCAATATGCAGTGAAACTATGACTAGAACTCAGGTCTTCTGATAGCTAGCTCTCAAAAGGAGAATATGGAAGCAGAGAGAGTTTGGGGGACATTATTTACCACATTCATTCTTCTAAAAGGTAGTTGACTAAAAATGGAAATACATTTAACAGAAATTTAGTTAAATTGATATACATATAAAAAACTGAATTATTTTGCTTTACAGTAGAAATTAACAAAACATTGTAAATCTACTATACTTCAATTTAAACAATTAAATTTAATAGGAGTTCCCTTCATGGCTCAGTTGTTAACAAACCTGACTAGGATCCATGAGGATGTGGGTCCGAGCCCTGGCCTCACTCAGTAGGTTAAGGATCTGGCATTGCTGTGAGCTGTGGTGTAGGTCTCAGACACAGGTTGGATTTGGCATTGCTGTGGCTATTGTGTAGGCTGGCAGATGTATTTTGATTCAGTCCCTAGCCTGGGAACCTCCATATGCCACACCCTCAGCCCTAAAAAGCAAAACAAGAAAAAATTAAATTTAACTTAATAAGCAATAATTTCATATAAAACTTCATTTAAAAGTGATTTTATTGGTTTTTGTTGTTGTTGATTTATAGTAAGTATAACACAGCGCCAGCTATTTTTGGAATATTTCTCTACCCCTCCCTCAGCTCTTGCTTTTTCCTTATTTCCTTAAGACAGAATTTGAGACTGACTAGACCACTGGGATAACCCAGACTCAGAGTTTATTATTTATCTTAAATGGCATATCTCTTTCTTTCTGTTTCTTCCATACTATGTAAACGAAGTATCAGATTCCTCAAAGATGGTGTGGCTTGAGTTGTGTTTGAAAAAAGAAAATGAAAGAAAAGAGGAAAGAAAAAAAAAAAAAAACCCACTGATCCTGCAGTTGTTCACAGTGAGATTCACCCATCAGAGCTGAAAATAACCTATATTTTATTTCCCTTATTTTTAGAAAACTGCCATGGACACAGGGGTGGCCGAGTGGCCAGCTGTGCCCTGAAATGCCTGAAGCCATCGCAATCAGTACTCCACTGTCTGAGGCTCCCAAAATGAAACACTTTGAACACTCATTCAAAGGTGTGAAAGCATGAAATTGGCACAATGGTCAGCTACTGCAGCACTTCCCATATTTTTGCACTGCCTTCTGCTTCCCTTGTCTGCCCTTTCCGCTCCCTGTCCCTTGATCCTGACAGTTCTTCAAATATCTGTTTAAAGAGCTGTGGCAGTCTGGGAGAGAGAACTGGAATGTTCTTAGAGAGTCTCTATCCTGAAGTGAAGAAAGCTGAGGGAACAAAACAACTGCATTCCAAATCCTTGAAAAGATTGCCTTGTACAAGAGATTAGATATATCTGAGAAAGATGGCATATATATGTAGGTCCATTAGTGTACAGATCACTTATTGGTTCAAAGTACCTCTGTCTTAACCGACCTTAGGAGATCTCTGTACCATTCCAATCCGATCACTCAGACCCATGCTTTCAACTTGATTCAATTAGGATATTCTGCTAGGGCTTTGGGATGGTCTCCCCTGATCCTCGTTTGTGGAGTAGAATCTAGCTCGGTCCCTGCCATGTTGACTTCCTGATATTTTCACAAGGGCATATGGTTGCATACAATTAAGACCCAGTAAAATTATATTTCACTCAGCAATTATTTTTATAAAACTTTCCTCAAATGAGCCTGTGTATCACTGACTCTTCCGAGATTGTCATAGGAAATTCACCCATCTTGCCTTTACCCATTCTTCTAAGAATATACCATCTTGTTTTCTACCAGTCTTCATTCTGGAATTTACTCAACACCATTCCTTTAGGATAGTTCCCTCTGTCACTAGTTAATACTCTCTAGTGCCTTTTCATGTATAAAGAGGTGATATTTTGTATCATCCTATGGGGTTTCATCCCATAAATTTCCTTTTTCCACATAATCCTTCCCCATACATCTTCCATTTCTTGCAGTAACCAGGGCCATCTAGGTATTCTGTCTCAGGGATGGGAGGTTGCTGTAGAACAATGGAAGACAAAAAGATCATTCTCAACTTCTAAGTTAAAAAAAAAAAAGATTTTCAAAATGCAACATGGAAAATAGAGGTTTTTGAATTTCACACTCAATCTACACCATAAACAATAGATGTAGGAAGGAATATTTGAAGGAAAAAGCCAATATGTCTGTTCTGGGCTTGATAAATGTTAAATGGGCTGGGGGGAAAGTGAACATCAGAGGGGAAATAAGAACTAGATGTTGTTAACTCCCCAAGAAGAGGCAACATTTCCATTAGACCAAAGCCATTCATTATAATGTCCAATAAATATAATATCTTTGCATATTTCCTGTAATACACATATATCCTTCCATTATTAGAGATCCATGATCTACTTCCATGCTCTTTCCTTTTTCCAACCTTATACCTTTTCTAAAATACATTCTAACCCAGCTTTGGATGATAGTTGTTCATGTATTTACTCTCTGTGCTTAATTATATGTCTACTGAGATAAAAGACTGTTTTATTCATCTTTGTACCACCCATGATCATTTACCACATAACTGGCTCTAAGTCAATCACAGTCAAATAAAATAAAATTGAACTTTTATTCAACAGGCTGACCATTCAATAGGTTCAGCCATGAGAATGGCCTTCCTGTATGTCAGCCTAGTTTTTCATATATGTGTATGAATACATACACACACACACACACACACATGTGATAGGGCCAGAAGAAAAATGTATGTCTGTTTAAAAGTGTACCATTTAGGATACTTGAGGGTGCAGTGAAACAAACAAACAAACAAACAAACAAACAAAAAAAGCCCTGTGCTTTAAATTAACATTTCAAATAAAGAAAATTAAATTGCTCAGTATTAGGAAATACTCAGCTCCTGTTAATTCAGTGCTTCCATGTTGCCATATGAATCAGGTTACTTCTGTCATTTACATGTTTTTTTTTGTTTTTTTTTTTACATATTTCTGTTTTTATGTATTTTACATTTTTTTCTCTACATGTTGTCCTTGTCTTTGCCTCATCTCCTTCTTTATCACATAGAATTATCTCACTCCCAGGTATCATGTACAGGAATATAATATGCCAGAGAAGAAGGATTATTTTTTCTTCATATCAATTTGTAGGAGTAAAAGGACCTTTCAAAGAAGCTGCCAGTAAGTTCTTTCCTCACTTCTTCACTGGCCAGAGACAAATGCTGTATTAGTCTCTGACAAAGTCACTGGGACTACTACAAATTGTTTAAATTATCAGGATTGATCTGAGTTACAGTGAGGAGAGTTGAACTCTCCAGAAAAAAAAATGGGGTTTTGCCATCAAGGAAGAAAATGTAATGGCCACAGTGTTTAATAAAAGTAACAACAACAAGAGTAACACTAATACTAACTAACATTACTTGTGTTGTTACTCTACTTGAGAAACTGTGCTGAAAGGTTAAGTATACTATTTCATTTAATAAACGTGGCAAGCTTGTAACAGATAAAGTAGACTGAAACTCAAAGAACTGAATAGATATGTCCAAGGTTACACAGATAATAAATGACAAAGGGGACAGTAGAGATTTAAAGCCATAGCTGTCTGTCTCCAAAGCTATTATTATTTCCAGTGTTCCTCAGCAAAGACTAAGAAAAAGGATATGCTCTTGAAGCCTAGATAGAGATGTGTTTCAAAGATTCAGTAAAATATTTGCTGGAACCACTGTGGCCACTTTTTTAAACACATAATAGACTTATCTAAACACAGTACTTGCTGATTGTAAACTTTCCTATAATAGGAATATAAAAGCTGCTTTCAAGTCTCTCTCCCAGCCTACCCATTAATGATCCCTTTTAGGGTCACTGGAAATCTGGATTTCTTTGTCAATTAAGCTGAGTTAGAGAAGGCTAGAAACTGGACATAGTGGATGATTCAGTCAGTCTAATGCATGAACTTGTGAAATTTGACCATGACTCATTTCTTCTTCTTAAAGACAAATATTACCATTAGGGAATAGCAACTGCTATAGCCTCAGACAGTTCTTTGCAAATTGCCGAAGGCAGCTTCCACTAAATTACCCATCACTGGAACTTCAAACCAGAGCTCAGATCTCATTTGAAGAGGAAACAATCATTATATGCGGGTGTTATCTTCTTAATGGCCAAACTCAAATGGCTTCATAAAGTGTTTGAGAGTTTCAAGCTGAACTCTCCTCCATACCCTTCCCTCCAAATCCAAATGCAAGGGTTATTTCATTCCTTCTGCTAACTGTGGCCTTATCCACACTTTCTACTTAATAGGTGAGAACAAATTTCCCTGAACATTGCCTTCCTGACCTCTTCTAAGTCCTCTGGCAACTCCAGAATTTCGTGTAAAGACACCAGTCAGCTATGGGCTCTATACTGACACACTGCTATATAACTGCTTAACATGGGGAAGCTAGTACTTAGCTGAAACCCAAGAGCATTGAGGGGAGGAACCAGATGGCATTCTCTTCCAATCATTACCAATTTTATAACCTGGCAAATGACCAGGCTCACAATAGGTGTTCTGCAGAAATATTTGCTAATTTGTATTAATTTACCTTTTATATAATTCAGTGATCCCCATCCTGATCTTGGCAGGGAGGCTGTGTGTGTGGGGGAGGCTGGGGGCTGGACATGTTTAGTACTGCTACATAATCGATGGCCCAGAAGTAAAATGATTAATCATTTACCAATCACTTCTATAGAACAAAATTTTGCCCACCATTTTCACTGGTCTGATTTCCTGTCTTCTTTTTTCTCCTTTCTTATTTAATTTTAGCCTAAGATAGACATTGCTCCTTATTCAAAAGGGAAAATAAAGATACTTAAAATGAAAACAAAACTACTAAAATACCCACCTTATTTCACCAAACTGAAATATTAAAAGATGCAAGTGATGAATATATCCATCAGCTACTGATGCACTGATGACATAAAAAATTCAACATATTCACTTGTCTACATTTACTCTTTTCTGTGGTTCTGTGGCCTCAAGCTGCTTACTGCAAATTAGATTTTGCCTTAATATGCTAATGTTGAATAAGGGAATTGGGCTTTAAATAATTAAGTTGTGAGAAGTACAAAACTAAAGCAATCTATTAATGCAATATGAACATCCCTTGATTATATTTGCAGAATGAATTTACCTGCTTTAAATGGTGAATTAGAATTGAAAGGTAAATTGAAATTTAGAAGAAAATACAATAATAAGCCACCACCATCCTTTTTTTTTTCTTTTTTTCCTTTTGCTTTTTCATATGTCAGAGTGTACACTCAGTCATGCTACTCACAAAATGGAACACTATAATCACCAGGCCACAAGAGGTATCTCTTGATTGCCTTTTATCACCATTGCCCATTCTCACCCCTTTTGTACCCCCACACCAGAGGTAAGTTGTCACAATTCCCTTTAAATTAATCAGTATTGTTTAGTTTATAATTGTTGTTGTGTAACTGTAGACTGGCATTTTATTTCATGACATTTTAAATCATGAAAAGGGGAGTATTTATATATCCATTCTTTGATGATTTTTTCACTTGATGGCCATTGCAGTAAAGGCACAAAGAGTCTCAGGGTCAATATTTCTTCTTTTCACAATTATTTGATGGAAATTCACAGGGACATTCAATGTCTTATCCATTGTGCCAAGGGGGAATTTTATGAGAAATGTTCCAATCCCCAGGAAAAGGATTTGGAAAAAAAAATAAAGAGCATGACCCTTTACTGGAAAAAAATCTCTAGGCATAAACTGAAGCAGAAGGTCAATCCAAGCATGAAGACCACAGAGGGCATCTGACTTGGGCCCTTAGGATTAGGAATTCCTTCCTCAGATCCAGGACATGATAGGTTAAGGCTGAACCAGACCCAGGAAATAACATGGCAGTTACTGGGTTAGGTCTTTGCTACTAATTCTCAGGTTTACCTTACAGAGGTAATAGTTCTGTCTTGACAACCACCCAACATGCCCTGAGGCCCCTGAATCTTACCCTCCATGGGCTAAGACCGCAGATAGGAGGACTGGCAGGCTTAGATATGAGGTAGGCAGCAGAGATGTTAAAAGCAGTGGTCATAAAGAAAAGAAAGCTCAGAATAGATAGAAAAACACATAATGCAGGGGCATCAGAGCCCAGTTCTTGGGAAGGCAAGGTGGTCCTCCTCTGAGGGTCTATGAATATATATACACTGAGCATCCCTGACTATGAGAAGGTGAAGTAAGGGGACAGCAAAGTGAAAAACAACCAAATAAATAAAAGTCAACCAAATAAAGAGTCATAAATATTTTCTGAATTTCTCATTGTCTCCACACTATCTATTCTGTTTCCTTGAAAAATTGAATTATGATTCTTGAAAAATCACAGCCTTATTGTATTTTTCCATGGCCTTGTCTTAATAGATGATGAATCATTAAATAGCACCTGTTACAGACAAAACTCCTTTGCAGTCACAGTCCATTTTCACCAAGCTCACTGCAATTAAGCCCCTATTTTTGCTTCCCAATCGATCTCATTAGCAGATTGAAAAAATAAGTAACAACAGAAGTTTCACATTTGCATATAAAGACTTAATAAATGTACCTTACCTGACTTATAAATTGGAAATTGTGGGTGGGAAGGATATAATTTAGGAAATCAGAGGGCCCATGTTTCAGTGCCAAACCTACCACTTGTTTGGTTTGGTTTGGTTTGGTTTGGTTCCTATAACTTGAACAACTGGATCACCTTATTCATTTATATGAACTGGAGTTAATATTATGGGAAGTTCCATTTCACAGGGATTGTGAAAATAAAATAAAATACATAAAATTCTTATCATATCTGAAACATACACATGCACACACAGTGTTTATATACAGGTAAGTTTACATGTGTAAGCCACATGTACTTCAATGTTTTGAAGTCTTTAATGTCAGATACTCAGAGGGCATCCTGCATCTGTCTGGGGTGCTTGCCCTCAATTTTCAGTCAGCATAAGTTTCATGAATTCAGACTCGGCTAGTCTAGTCCCAAATCTGAAACGATATTTTATGGGCCTAAGATTAAGAAGGTAGCCTTCCAGAAGTCTCTATAATATTTCTTCTGCCTCTGGTAACCCAAACTAAACAATTCCAAATTAATCTCACTAAATCACCACATCTAAGAGTATTCCTCTGCTTAAAATCTTCCCTTACTTCCTATTTTCTATAGCACAAACTTCAAACAGAGACCTTCTTCCATGAAATCATCTACGAATATTCCCTCCACACACATTTTGTTCTATACCAGATTCATGTTGTACAACTCCTATGACGTTACCACATATTCTTCTCTACTCCAGCTATGTGTTCACATATATTTTTCATTGGAGACTGAAAGGGAAGAGCAGAAACAGTGTCTTTATCTCATGCATCTCAACAATAGCTACTCTACTGCCTGCAAATAAATTTTCATCTCCTATTTTTATTGATATTAATATTGATGATAATTTCATGCAAGTCTGAAACCACACATAGTGCTGTGCTTCTGTCTCAGGTGCTCAATTAATCCTGTGATATTGCTGAATGAATCATTTAGGTAAATTGTCCATAGAGCAAACAGATAATTTTCTCTTACTTCCAAACATAGATACTTAGGTCCTTTACATTTATTTTGGTGATATTTCAAAGAGAGACAGATGCAATGACAAAAATGTGTGTGTGTGTGTGTGTGTGTGTGTGTGTAGAAAGGAAGACAGACAGAAGCAAGCAGCAGAGAGACAAATAGAGAGAGACAGAAAGACAGAGAGACAGAGCCACAGTGAGAGAGCAAGAGAAAAGATTATACCTTAACAAAGGTTCCTGCTGTGCTGTCCTTATCATCTGGAAGATGAAGGGATGCCATTTCAGCTAATAAAGGTTTTTCTTTTTTAATTTAATGTCATTGTTATCAGCTTATACTCTGTAAGACTTTCTTATTCACAGGGAAATGAGGGAAACAGGTATCCAATGATCACAAACCCACATACATTGACGCCTAAAATTTTCCACCCTGGAATCAGTGAAATGGTCTGAATACACCACACGAAAAGGTCAAATTGCCCGGGAATATAATTGGACCCAACATCACATTGTAATTAAAGCCGCAGAAGGTTCTTACATGCCACCTTTCTGTCTCTCAAACGCAGAGGGAAACACAGGCTTCACAGACCACAGGAAAATGCACTGATTAATTACACGGTGATGTGATATTATTCCTGCCAGGATAGTCCCTCTGAAATGTCAGAAGGATTAGAAGTGCCACATCTTCCTCCCAGACTCTAATCTTAAAGGGCCCTAGGATGAAAACACAGCAATTACGTTCATAGACTGTGTCAATTTTACAATAGAAAAAAGAGCGTTCCCAACAGCAAATAATTATAGCACTGCTTAATGATTGATTTAACATAGAAAACCCATCTAATTCCTTTTGTCATTACAATCTACAGTACTAACAATCTAACAATGCTGCCTTCGTGGATATACATTACATTAGCATTAAGAATAATGCTAATACAACATGCAGTTTAACTTGTTATATTGTGAGTTGGCATTGCTCCCCCATACACAGTTATTAGTGTAGCACACCTTCTGAGTGAGACAGACCAGCTGAGAATTTGCTTTGCAGCATCTGTGCTGATGCAAAAGAGCATTGTAACCTAAAGTCATCTCCTGCATATTTCATACAGCAGGAGAGATGTGTTTTTTGTTTTCCTAGGACATAATTCCAAAGTCTGAAAAAAAAAAAAAGTAAGCTCTAGCAAATCGATTCATGATGATTCTAAATGGATCCCTATGTGGATGACATGCAAATGCAACTCTTGCAAAAGATTACCTATGGAAATCTAGCTAGTCTACAAGTCAATAAGCACACAGAGTCTAAAAACACAACAAAACAATCACAGGGGCTCTGAGGTTTTCTTGTGCTGAGTGATATGGTGACAATAAGATCACCCCAGAACATTTAGAATAAAATTAGAAAAATAGAGGAAAAAAGAAATGAAAAGTTGACTTTCTTTGTGTTATTCCACAGGAAATTATATGGGTGATTAGGGAGTTTCCAAACCCATTTTCTGCCACTAATTAAGGGAATAGATTCACATATAATCCAGCTGCTTAAAGATCTGATTCAATCAGTGGCATTACTGATTCACCTGCTCCATAAACTACATATATTTCCTGAAGGCCTACCTCTTCTAGATGATGGATCGACAAAGATAGACACAAGACCCAGGCTTCCTGTTTGGTAAGACAGTGGTGGTGGATAGATAAATTTCCAGTGGACATGGATACACACATCATTATGTTGGATCTGCAAGAATCACCTGGGAACTATGTTAAGATGTGGAGTTCTAGGTTTCATTTTGTCCATTAGAGGCTCAATCTTTCAGTAAATAGAAAAATCAGTCTGCACATAGAATGCTTAGATAGCCAGACTATCTATGTTAAATCTTGCTCACCCACTTATTATATGTGTCTCATTCTGTAAGGGAGCTAATCTCTTTATACATCATTTACTCATGTGTAAAATCAGAATAATAATAGAGCTCTTGAATAGGCTCTTTATGAAAGATAAGTGAATTAATTCATGGAAGGACCTTAGAGATGTGCATAGCAAACTTAGAATTAGCTACTATTGCTATCACCTTTAGTAGATCTAGTCTTATAGTGCTTAAGTGTACTTAAATATTTTTACTCTGATTTTATTCAAGACTCTTATGACTTTCAGTATATCAATCCTTTATTTTTCCTTTGAGAGGATCATTAATAGATGCATTAATTTATTAATTAATTCCGTTGAATGCATAATTTTTATTGAAAGTATATAATTCATAATTCTGCTTTCCATTTTGTGCTTTGGTGAAAAGAGTTAGTGGTCCTCTGTCCTGATAAACTGATAGTCTCTGGATGTATCCAGATTGTGGATCTCTTGATTATGGTATATGAGTAGAGAGCTACCAAGTCATGATCACTGAAAAACCATGACTTAGTTTTCAACAAAATCTCTTAGCACTACTGTTAAATTACAACTGCACCTTTAATATTGTTAATAAAAATAGAAATAAAAACTTTAATTTAGGCTTGCAGCCTCATTGTGGCGGGGCTCTCTTCTGTCTGAGAGATATGGCTTGGGGATGGACTGCTAAAGGAATCAGGGAATCAAGCCTTCTTCAGTCTGCCTGCTAAGTAATTATCTATGACTTTAGAAATCCACATGGATTTATTCTTCTTTATTTTATCTTTCTATCTCTTTCTTTCAATTTTTCTCTCTTCTTTTGTACGTGAACCATTTTTTCTTATCTAGACAATCTCACCCTCAGAAAATCTTATATCTTCTTATAGGGGAAGAAGAAACTAGCTACTAGGTACCTAATTGTATGTCATAAACTTTGTCTCAAATTTTTGCCAAAAGCTAATGAAGTAATTTGAAAGATGGTGAAATTAGGCTTTGCATACTGGAGATTCTTATTCAGAAGGGTGGAAGTAGGTGTTGCAATTTCAGTTCTGTCTCTCTATCAGAAAAATTAATGGGTTATTTTAATTCACTCAACAGGTAGACATAATTTTTTTTATTTTCATCATATTTGATTAAAATGTAGTCACCTATTACCATGAGATTGATGTTGCTCTTTTCAGTGAATTAAGGAAGACAAGGAAAAAATAACTCCAACATATGGAGAATTTGACTCTGTCTTTAAAACTAGTTTTATTTTCTCACTATAAGTGGTGATGCCAATTTTGATCTCATTATATTATTATTATTATTTTTTCTTTTTAGGGCCACACCCATGGCATATGGAAGTTCCCAGGCTAGGGATAAATCAGAGATACAGATGCTGGCCTATGCCACAGCCATAGCAATGTGGGATCCAGGCTGCATCTTCAACCTACCTCAGAACTCACAGAAATGCTGGATCCTTAACCCACTGGTTGAGGCCAGGGATTGAATTCGCATCCTCATGGATACTGGTTGGATTCATTTCTGCTTCGCCACAATGGGAACTACTACATTATATAATTTAGGAACCAACATCTTCTCATTTCATTGAAGAGAGCTTCGGGTACATATACTTTGTTCATTCTGCTATTCTTTCTACATTAAAATTCATATTGTAATTTCACACATATAATTACATTGTAATCCCTACCTCAACTCTTTAACAGAGTTTGGACAGGCCTATTTATTGTCACTATATGGACCCATTCCCACCTTCACCATCTTAATGGAATTACTAGAATAGGGATCAAGGGATGCTTTTGGTTGCTAACCTTCTCTCCCCTTTATGCACACACACACACAGTGTCAAAGGAATGAGTCATTGTTATCAACTAATGATGTGGATTGTGGTAATTGGTGGAGGTTTTCAGAATGATTGATGCACTTGTGCCAATTTCTAGACCAGAACAGTGCTGCTGCTAAGGTAAGGTTAATATGCTGACTTTCAAATATATAGCAGTCACACAGAGAATACACAGAATGGAAAATATATAAAATAAAAGTTTTTGACCTGAACTCTGAAATGTTTTTTTAAAAACAATAATGCTTATGAAAGCCTTTTCTTTTTGCCACATATTCCTTACGGTGTGATTTTTGTTTTCTACTGTAGCAAAGTAGTAGAGTAGTGAAGTATTCAGAGTTTGGCCATGAATACTTGGACCCAAGTCTATATAAACAAAGATAATTCTCTCTTTTCTTTTTTTTTTTCTTCTCTTATCCCAGTCCAAATAATCAGTATTTACTTTCCCAAAGCTTATGTAAATGACAAGATGAGATAAAGCACTGAAAATACTTTGAGAGAGAAGTGGTGCTACGTGTATCATTATCAACAATTATTAATAATATCTTCACTAGGTCACTTCAGATCATTCAAGTAAATGCAAAGTTAGCAGTAAACAGACTTCAGAGAAGATTCTCATAAGGTAAGTTGGGGAGGGGGTTCAGTGGGACAGATATCTAATCTAAAGAGATCTTCTTCAGTATGACTCTGACCTCTTATAAATCTATCAACATACCTTGTGCCTACCTCAACAACAAATTCTCCAGCCAGGCAGTTCTCCAGGTTCCTCTCACTTATTGATTTCACATGTGTGACCTGCTCCCATGGTTCTTTTCACCTAGAAAGCCCTCATCATCCTCTTCCCAGTTAACCAAGTGAGATCCATCTTTCAAATCCCAGTATACAGGCCCTCCTTCATTTTTGAAGACTTGCACTGCATCTCTTTTTATTTCTACTACTACAGTTCCTGAAATACTGCCTGGCATACATCGCATACTGCCTGTGACATCTCCTCACATGAATGAAGAAAAACCTAGTCTACAAGCTGCTTAGTATCATAGAATATCTAAAGAACTTGTTTTTCACAGTGTTCTCTCATTGATTAGTTACTTTAGTATGTTCAAGTCTTCTTTCTTGAAGTACAGTATGCGTTTGAATTCATCAAAATATGAAAACATGGGTGTTGGCTTGAGACACTCCAGGCATTTTTTTATTGAAAAACTTTGCCTAAAATGGTTCAAGTATGGAATTTCATATGTTACTAGGTTATTTGTTTTTGTTTGTTTTAATTCTGTTTCAACTTAAAGTTTGTATGAATTAAAGAATAAATATTTCCAGGGGAATTGAGAAATAGTTGTGTGTGTATGTGTGTTTGTGAGTGTATGTTTGAAGACTAGTTCTTTAGATACCATCTGTATGCCTAAATTGCTCATTTCTTCAACTTATTCTTATGATAGGAAGTGTGTAAAGAACACTTGGTTATTTCTCCATTTTAGTCAATCACTCCATCGCATATACAAAATGGCCACAATTTTCAAGAGTTAGACTGCAGTTCCAGCTGTAGGCGGAATTGATTATTTCAAAAATATTAATTTACCCATAACATAATTTAGGTCTATTTCTCCAACATAGCACTCTGCACACAGGCTAAGCACAGAGGAGCAGAATCATTAGGGTTCATGTCTCAATGTGGTCAGAAGGTTTGGTTTGGTTTTCTTCCTGAAGTGTCTGCTGCTTCCTGTTTAAAACATCAACTTACGCATCTAGCTTTTGACAGAAATGTGGGATTTTTGCTGAATTTTAGGCTTTGAACGTGACACTAAGTGGTAGTATATATTCCCCTGGGCTGAACTTGTCTACAGACTCAAATTGACTATAAATCTTAGGAACATGGGAACCCTATGTAAATACTTGTAATCAATTCCACTTTTTCTGTCAGTACATGGGTACACATTTTGAAAATGAATTATTATCCTTAAAAGTTGCTAATATCAACAAAGAAGGCTCATGATAAGAAATGCAAAATCACTTCAATGAACAAGGAAAGACTAGGAGAAAAGAAGGAAGAAACAGAGGAAGATTTCAGCCAGGGAACAGGAACTCTTTCCCAAGAAGCCTGAATTCCAGGGTGCACCAACTGTCAGAGCCCAGGCCAGATCTAGCCCATAGACATGCTTCAGCCTATAAAGTGTTATTTTTTTCATTTTGTGTTTCTATTAGAATGTGTGTCCTAAAATGTGAGGCTCCCAAGTTTTAGTTTACCACAGACCCTCCTGTCCATCCTCTGCCCTTTATTATTTGAGAAGCACCTGGCAGGTCCTGTGGGCTAAGCCTTGGGCTCCATTAAGCTGTTGAGGAATGGGAGCGAACTGTGAAAACTAAAGGTGGTTCAGTGCAAAGAGTTTAAGACACATGCAGGGTCTCCAAGTTCTTGTCCCAGATGGCTGTTAACTGAGTCAGTTTGGGTTAAATTCCTTGAGCTTTACTTTTTTCTTCTTTTGACCAATCTCTAGGACTGAGTTAATATTCTATCTGGCAAAGTGAGAGTCTGGAAATTCTTATACAGAAGGATATATAAGACTCGTATATCTGTATTCACCAAAACACATGGCCTGACTCAAGGATCTGTATTCACTTTGTATTTGCTTCCTAGGTAGGTCCAGTTAACGCTATCTCTTAGCTGACAACGTTTTCCTGTGAGTCTGAAGGAGATAGGTTTGATTTCTGTTTGAGGTCATTGCTATGCAGCTAAATTCAGCAGTGCCTATATGCTTCAATTAGAGACAGTCATTGAATTTGGGGTAACGAGGTTTCTTCTTAAAATTTAATTGTCTTGGCCAGTGGAAATAGATTAAATGTACTCGTTACTTTAATCAAAGGCCAGGTAGGAACAATTTTCTCTTATTTGTAATATCTCAATGTGTTTTAAAGAAAGCAGATTTGGCATGAGGAAAAGCAGTTAATATGAAATTTGTAACTGGGAAAGGGGCAATGAAACCATACGATCTATTCATCTCCACAGTGATCCCTTTCAAAAGTACTTATCTCTGCTGCTATTATTACAATCGTGGAACATGACAGCAAGCTGCCGATCAGAGATAAAACCCAAGGCTTCAGAGGCAGCTGGAAATAACACAGCTTATGGTGTCCTGGTCTCTAACACATCTTTCCCCTCACCTTGCCTCGGCCAGCTCTAAAAAATGTTGTGAACAGAAAAAATGATGTTTGCTTTTGCTCTCTTTCCATTCTTTCCATAGTCCTTCTCAGCACTACCTTTCAGCCCTATCTCCCTCTTTCTCGTTATCCTAGACTGTCTTTTCTCCTCTCCATCAGAATCCACATCCCTCCTGTTATACACAGGGTACAATTTGTAAGGTAAGTATCAGACGTGGTGTTGTGGATGCTACATGCTTTACTCCTTGTTTACACTGGGCATTTTCCATGTATCTTTCTTATCTACTATCTTTCACTTTTCTCTGTCCAGGGCTCCCTTGCCTACTGGTCTCCAGTTGGGTTAGATGAGTGGCAGCACTGAAATTTGGCAGGGCCCAGTGGGGCTCCTGGACATAAACGTCTTTCTGTGTCCCCCATTTCCTCATTCAGCCTTTATAACCTTCCCTGATTCCAAAGGATAGGTTCATCCAGTTGTTAATCAGAGAAGGGAAGGGAGGCAGTGACAAGTGAGGAGAAATCATGAAACAATAGTGCAGCCTTGGGGCAGCATCCATGTTCCTCCTCAAGGGATACACATAACTGTATCTTTGAGCTCTTCTGTAAAACTAACCCCCCCACCCCCCCCACCCCCCACCTTGGCAAACAAACAAACAAACAATTGAAGATGTTAACTACTTGATGAAGCATTCTTCATTCCAGAAAGAAGGTCACAGTGGGGTAGCCTCATGGATCACCAGAACCTGCCTGACCCCAGCTTTTAAGAAGAATGCAAGCTTGCATATACCCTGATCCTTATCTATGGCCCTATGTTCCACTCCCCAAACTATAAGACCACATGCTACTTTCTCCTAAAGCAGGGCACCATCATTAGGGCATTAGTCTTCTGTGATCTCCACCAGGCCAAGCAATAAAACCTATTCCTTTCTCTTTCACTGAGCACTCCGCCTCTGAGTTTCTGTTCAGCACCTGTGGACAGAGGCTGAGTTTCAGCAGTAGCACCAGCATAAGATCAGAGAAAAGAACAGGATATGTATTTGTTTCCCTGCTCCCTTCCTGCTTCACTACCAGATGGCAATAGTTCTGTCCCTGCATGGAAGGCCAAGACCCCTATCCAACAATCCTCATCTTTCCCAGTTCTATTAACTGCTCCCCTTCCCAGACCCTGCAGCCTTCAGGGGGCTGTGGTTTCCATTGTTGCAGATCCTGTGATAGTCCATGCCTTACTGGTTGTCCTTAATCCATTCTACACATTTGTTAATAGCCCCTTTATCAAACCAGCTTTCAGTGCCTTTTTAAGGGTGCCATGTTTTTCCTGCCAGGATAATGATTATAAGTAACTTTACATCTCTTAATTAGTTCTGAACTTGGATGGGGCATGAAATCCTGTGCTGGGCTCCCTTGAATACTAGAAATATGTGCCTCCATCTTATTCAGGCTTTTGCTCAAATGTCACTTCCTCTGAGATTTCCCTGCCAACCCTCACCAGTTCTTATCTGCTCACTCTGCTGGGATTTCTATGGAACACTCTCCATCATTGGTCTCTCCCACTAGAATACAGGCCACAGATGGGCAAGTCTGTGTCTTTTGTTCATGGCAGTTCATCCCCAGTGTCTAAGACAAGATCCAGAATATAGTAAGCTCTTAACTAAGAACCTTTGCTTCTTCCTTCTGCAAGTATTATTTACTCCCTGGAAACTGCCCTCTCTAAGGGAAGCCCCTCTTTAGGCAATGCCTGCTGGAAATCATAACCCAACATGAGGCTGAGTCATGCTCGGTAGCTCCTGGCTGTGCAGGGTAAAGGCCACTGTTCTAAAACCCCAGCTTCGTGTGTATGACTCCCCCATAAGTAAGGCCAGACTTGGTGCTGTCATTTCCTATAAACGCTAAAACAACTTTAGTTTCCACAATCTTAAAGAAAATCAGTTCTCCATAAATTCACCTTAAAATTGACTCTCTTCAAAATGAATGTGACTGTAAAATGGGAAATTAAAAACAATTCAAATGGATTCCAAGGAGGAATGTGGGAAGTGGCAGTGTTTCTCATAGAGTCACCTTTATTGAGAGTGGTTCACTTTCCCCCTCTGCCCAAATCATTTTCCATTTTTGCCTTTTTTTTTTTTGTCTTTTCTAGGGCCACACCTGTGGCATATGGAGTTTACCAGGCTAGGGGTCTAATTGGAGCTGTAGCCACTGGCCTATGCCAGCATTACAGCAACATCTGCGACCTACACCACAGCTCACAGCAATACAGGATCCTTAACCCACTGAGCAAGGCCAGGGATCCAAACCCGCAATATCATAGTTCCTAGTTGGATTCTTTAACCACTGAGCCATGATGGGAACTCCCCATTTCCATTTTCAACTGCAGGTTTTGCTTTGTCTCTCCTCCTCTGCCTCTGACTCCTCCCACCTTCCCCCTCCTGACCCACCTCCCACTCTTCGTGAATGTGATTCTTCCTTTGCTTGTTATAAACTGTGTGAGACTAATGATCGGTTTCCTACATTTCCTTTCCTTCTGCCTTTTTCCTTATCTCTTCTGCAGTCAGAGAAAGGACAGTGAAGTCTATAATCTGAGGACAACATCCTCATGGTAAGGCAGGGATACTCTGGATAATGGCCCTGTGAGTGACCAGAGGCAGTGTCTGTGTATTTATAAGTGTTCTGTGTACTTTTAACCAGCAGGCATCAAGGTCTGTACCTTTTTCCAGGGGCTGTACTCAGCCCTGGGCCAGCCACACTAAAAAGCTCATAAATAATTTGGATCTGAGGAAATTGTAAAATGATAACTACACAAATACAAAGAGAATTTTTATGTTTTCTAAAAACCAGAGGACATTGACAGTTTTTCCTTGGCCACAAGTCACAATTCCTCAGAGAGCTATTAGAACTTTCTGACAGGGGTAGGAGTAGGCAGATTTGGGAAAGGCGAGTCTTATGGCTCAGACCAACATTGCACAACTTTCTTTTACCTCTCTTCTATCTCATTTTTAACACATTTCTTATAAACCAACATCTTTCTCCCCAACTCTTTAGTTCTTAGATGCAAATTTCTGTTGGCCTGCAGGAAGGCTCCCTCCGTGGACTTCATCCTGGCATACCTAGGGGGCACCCAAGAGTGTCACAGTCTTCAAAGAAAAGTCTCTTTCCCAATTCCACCAGCAATGTGCTAATTTCCCTCTGGGTTTAAACACCAGATGATCAGGTGGATTCCTAGTCTGATTAAAGTATCTTATGGATGCCCCACATCATCACACAAGTGTTCATGACTTAAAAGCGAGCTAAGAAAATAAATTCATCTCTAATTTGCTTTTCAGGCAGGTCGAAGGAATGAAATGCACACTTTTAGGAAGAAATAAATTTTCCCATAAGGGACACCTATTTCTCCCCATGTGAAGCCCGCCTTGGTGTTAGATGAGATGATGTTACAATGTCTACATAAAAATGGCAAACAGTCTCAATGGTTGGAATTCCTTATTTGGTGGAAGTTGAAGAAACAAGCAATATTTTCCTTAAAATGAAGAAGTTGGCTGTTTGGAAAGCAAATCAACAGATACTGGCTCTGAGCCTTTAGGCCCATGTTTTTCCCCACTTGCCCACACCAACTTGGTCAGTGCCTGTGAATAACAGAACTATCTTTCAATATGGGTGCAAATATTTTGAAATCAACATTAGTGTAGTCCTCTGAAGAGAGATTCTTCTTTTTCTTCCTTGCAGATTTACAGGTGTTCCATATTAACCTCTTTGTCATCTGTACTTTTCCAAATATGTCATTTATAGTACCTTGTAATACACAAAAATTTTAGTTGGTATACAGTCCAGTATGTTTTTCTTCTTATTCTTTTTTTTTAATAGTCTCTGGATTCACTTTCAGTGTTAAAAATAATTTTCATCCATCTGGATATTACTTTTATAGTGATTTTTTTTCTATTAAAATTTAGAATTATTGAAATGGTTAAGTACTTTTTGTGGGGATTTCCTTTTTAATTTGTAGTATTTAACTCTTTTAGTAGCCATTACTAAACCAAATGTGTGCTAAGAATGAACGGATTAATAAAGGAATGAATGAATGCTTGATGAAAAGGATGGCAGGGGATCAGTATAGATGTATGGACCAAAACTAGGGTACTGGCATTTACCTGTGATCATTTTTAAGATATTTGGTGTAAAGTTTGATAGTTTCCTCTGTTAAGAACAGTATACTTACCCTCATTGTTAGAGAAAAAAAAGAAAGAAAGAAAAAAGCAAGTATTAACCTCAAACAAAATGACTTCTTTAAATTTTGAAACAAAATGGGTGCAGTCATGTGCGACTAAGTCTGAGCGATATTCTCAGGATTAAAAATATTCACTAATAATGGGAAAGAGACTTCCTTGCATGAGGATGAATTAGTGCCCCTTCCTGAGATGTGGAGGCTGCCTTCTGTAATATGCCTTTTTTTAGAGTCCAATGTTGCTCAAAGCTGGTACAAGGCTATGCTTTCTGAGTCCCTACATCCTCAAAGCACACTGAAAACCTAAATTTGTTTTTCAAGCAGGGATTTTAAAAAAAAAAATCAATTTTAGACACTGGATCCATTAGTAAACTTAAATACAAACATAACAGGTTATAATTTTGTGACAGTACACACACACAAAGAAAAACAAAACAGAACAAAAACAAAAGCCTTCATTACCAGCCCCATAGACTTTCTAAGGTGTTTGGAATTCCTCCATTAAAAACCAGTACTTTGGGGTTCAGGAACTGAAATTCCTTTAAATTCCCTTGAGAGATTTTACACTAGAATAATTTAATAAAAATGATGATAGCTAACATTTATTGAAGGCTTAAGATGTGCAAGAAGCTCTACTAAGCATTAGTATTATCTCCTTTAATCCTTACAATAGCCCAATGAGGTAGGTATTACTATCATCCTATTTTACAGATAAGGAAATGGGAATTTTTTTCTTGGAGTTCAGTTACAGTTCAGCATCATGGCTGGTATGTGATGGCACAAGGACTTGGTCCTGACATTTTATTCCTGGTCCAGGAATGAGATCTTGGCCTCATTCGACACCTAATCTGTAACTGCAGCAATGCCAGCTCCTTAACCCACTGTGCCAGGGCCAGGGTTTGAACCTGTGTTCCAGAACTCCCAAGATGCCAGGAAACCCATTGTGCCACTGCGGGAATTCCACATAGTGGGCACTTTTATCCTGCCCAACATGGCCAATTGTGGAAATCGAGAGTGAAGAGAGGGTATTGCCAGGGAGTAGAAACTGGCTGGAAGACTCTGGGCAGTTTCAGGTTCCAAAATGAAAGAGATGCGGATATCAAACTATCAAACATGTTTCCTACAGTCTGGATTGTTCTATGTGACACAGCCTTACCAGAATCAGCAGAACTTCCAGGAGGTGAAGATGATCTATAAACAAACAATCTCTTGCACATAGGACATTTCACCTCCTTAAATGCTTATGATTCTCTCTGTGGCTCTTTTCCTGCCCCAAGGAAACTCAGATGTCTTTCAGTGGGAAACTGTACTTTTTCTTCCCCCTGTTCTACCTTGCTAATTTGTGTCATGCTGACCACCTCAGAGCATTTTCAGCTTGGAGAACAAGCAACCCTTTTCTTAAGCAAAAAATGGCACTTACTCTGTATCAAAATATAAGTGACTTCAGACTTCAAGAACCACAAGAATATTGGAATGCCGCCAGGTGAGTGTAGCTGATTTGGCCTCAGAAGTTTTAGAAAAATACGTAGAAAAATAATTTGGTAGAAAACAGTGAAGTTTATTTTCATAGCATTTTCTCTTCCTGTCTCCAGACAAAGGGACACATATACCTTATTTTCTCCTTTATTGTAGAATGAGGTGGAGGCGGGGGGTAGGGGGGTGGTGCTGGTCTGAAGGGCTGAAGCTGGTGTTTCTTGCCAGGCTGGACCTATGCAAGACCCACAGATCTCTCCCTGGCCCCACTGCTGCTGTGCAGCTGGCATTTCCTGAGAGGATACAGCTCATGGTCAAGTACACCAGAACTTGGCCTCAAGATTAACATTAAATGGCAATTATTTTGGTGGTGGTGGTGAAGGAGTTCCTAGATTTTCTATGGGCTTGACAAATTTACAAAAGGAGTTATCATCAAGAACTTGGAGGTTATACTAAGAAATTTCCTGATGGAACAAAAAGAATCCTTTATAACTAATTGTGTGTGTGTGTGTGTGTGTGTGTGTGTGTGTGAAAGAGAGAGAAGTGGGAAGACATTCAATCAAAGTCTCTGACATCACAGGTATGATGTAGGATGTAGAAGCTGAGCACTCAAACTCCCACACTGAGAGGCCAATCCAGACTATAGATATGATCAGGGCTGTGTCCTGTAAACAAAGCTTGTGTCACCCTCTACTACTTGGTAGAGTAAATGGGTATGGTGTCTTACTGCTTCTTTTCAGATAAAGAGCAATATAGCAAAGAAAGCAAGCCTAAATGCCTATGACTTGATTTATGAGCTTTCTGCATCTAAAACATAAACCAGATTAGTTGGTAGTTAAGAGCATATCTTGTTGTCATACACATTCTTTTGTTTGCACAGAAGCTAGAAATAGTTTGTTACAATAGCTTAGAGCTTCAGGGGCCCTAAACAGCTCCCACCAAACAATAATTTGATGGGTTAAGGGTAAATGAATCTGCAATGAATAGATTATATTGCCCCTTATGAAGATGTGAGTTTACAGAAGTTCACTGGGCAGTGATATTTTGGGGCATCCCCAAGCCCTGAGCACTTGAAAGATTAATCAGGGTATTTAGAAATAAAAAGCCTATCCGGATGTCTGCAGCAGCCATGCAAAACACTTCTTTTGTTTGGAGGGCCTTGGATGTGAAGACTGGAGTCTGTTTATTATATTTTGCTATTTTCCATGTCTATCCAATGACCCAAATGCTCCATTTCATGCAGTTTAATCTCAGACCAAATGCCGTTAACTATCTGAGAATGACTTCTTCTGATTTTTCCACAGTTTCCAATTGAAGCTATAATAGCTCCTTATTCTAAGCCTCTGCCCAGGTACTGTGAGAAATCACCACGCTTCACTGTGGGAGAGAGAATTGAGGGATGGGCTGAAGCAGTGACTTTAGAAACTTCCATCAATGAAAAGAGATGATAAAAATGAGCTGTGATGGGAAGCAGCATAAAGTGCATTAAAAAAGAAACAGTGGTCATTGCAATTCAATAGCCAAGCCCACAGAAAAAAAGGAGAATAACAAAAACCATATCCTCAGTGTTCAGCGAGTTTGTTTATGGCTTTGTAAGCTGACTGCTCCCTTAGCACATTCCAATGCACAGCAAAGCCTAAATTTGAGAATATGTGTGTGTTGGGCTCTACAGTTAAGAGACTGACTTTTATTTTAGGGAAATGAAGTTACTACTCCTAAGATTGAGGAAAGTTTTATGATTTCTGCTGGCTATGAGTGACTTTAAAACCACATCAGGAAATTCAACAAACAAAATAACAGAGGTTCAGCGGTTTGGTTTGGTTTTTTTTAAAGGGGAGTGTATTTTGCATTTGTTTACTATTATCAATAGTAAGGTCAGAGATCCCAAGAAATTTGAAGCCAAGGACCCGTTTTCAGAATGAGCAAAGTAATAGATAATATCAGCAGTCTAATATGGTCATCTGTACAAAACAAGATGGGTGATGCTATTGGTTACTGACTCTTGCATCTGGGGCCATCCAATACCAGCATTAACCTTCACAGAGATAAACAGGGTTAACTAGTGAGCTGGACCTCATGGCTCATGACTTGTTCTAAATAAATAGTTGCTTGATACTTGGGATCAGCTATGGAATCTTATTTTCTCAAAGCTACCAACTCCCCCCCTTTAGGTTATTTATGGCATTAATGCAGTTGGATGTTACATTAAGGGTAAGATCTGGTTGTCCTTCCTCCTCTTCCATCCTTCTAGTCAGCCAGGTGGTCCTCCAGGGTTAATAGCTTGAGATTCTACCCATAAAAGACTTGACTGGCCACATACAAATACAATTGTCTTCCTACCCCATCTCTTGATATCTTAGAATGCAGAAAAGCATAGGTAGCTGAATAGATTCCTTCCTTTATCCACACATGAGAGGATCATCTATGGTCACCTCAGATGGAGATGAGTTCTAAGCCATGCTTCCAGCCATATAGACAGGTTTTCTACCTCATAGGCTGGAGACCTCAGCCATTGTAACTCCTTTCTTTTTAATTTTTTTTTAGGGCCATATCCATGGCATATGGAGATTCCCAGGCTAGGCATCGAATTGGAGCTACAACTGCCAGCCTACACCACAGCCACAGCAGGATCTGAGCCATGTCTGTGATCTACACCACAGCTCACGGCAACACCAGATCCTTAACCCATTGAGTGAGGCAAGGGATGGAACCTGCATCCTCATAGATGCTAGTCACTTTCATTTCCTCTGAGCCAAGATGGGAACTCCCCATTGCAACTCTTGTATTGCCATGGACCCCTCAGTAATTTTGAAGCTCCAAAGCTGCTCATGGATTAAAACTAAATTTCAAAAATAGCAATTTCCTTGTAATTCTATACACTTATTTCAGGCATTTTGAGACATCATTTTGAGAAGAGGTCACAGACTGCCAGAGGGTTTGGTACCTTGCTCCACCAGCTTTCCATGGAAGCTACTGCATGAGGCCATGGGTTGCAGGGGAACTTTGCTTTTGCCCCAGTGAAGCTGGTGAATCCTTGTTGCAAATACCCTGGTAGCAGGACTGGGTGCTTCAAGGCATCCAGAATTCAGCTGTAATTGTAATTCTCAAGGGGCACTTCTCAGAAGTAAAAGAATCTTATCAATGCTTAACTGCTCTGACCTCAAAAGACTGAGACCTCTTCCTCCTCCCAGACTCTGGGCCTTGGTCTCACTATATAACTAACTACATTTGTGTAGGGAAACTGGCTGTGTGTCAAGTCCATCAGTCTTTCAGGAGTAAGAAGAGCAGGTCCAGGTAGGGGCTAAGCCTGAGCTGAGTGTTTGCAAATTCTGAATCAGAGCCTCTTAGTCTCTGCCAGCATCCTTCATCCCTGAGCTCAGGTGCTCTAACATCACCTCTTTAGCCCATTATCTTCTCCCATTCTTTGGATATCTGAGTTGTTGCAGTCCATACAGTTCATCTGTGGTTGGCCTCATGGGCTACCTGTGTTGTTTCGCATTCTTCTCAGACCCAAGTGCTATACTGGAACTCAGCAAGCAAATAATAACTAGAGCAAAAAAAAAAAAAAAAAAAAAGACAAAAAACCAAAACAACAACAACAAAAAAAAAACCTTGCTGTTTTGTACTGTGATCTGAACTCCCAAACTTCATCACCTCTGAGATGCAAGGGGCTCAAGCTAACTTTAATTGGGTTGAGGGTTCAAAATCCCTTATATAATTTCCTGTTTACAAACATTTTTACAAATCTCAGAGGCAACAGGAATACGTGTTAAAATTTTAATTGATCTTCAAGTCTGTTTTTATTTGTATTACTACAGAACCTTAATGTGTTTATGAACTGAAATTGTCCTTGTCGAGGCAATATTCCATAATGCTATGTTTCTGAACCCAGCTGACAGGGGTGGATAAGTTATCAGAAACATATGTAGAGCTTGCTCAAACTTTACTTCTTGCTCTTATTCTGTCATTTCTCCTTGTTTGTGGCAGAAAGTACATTTTGTAAGACATTGAGAAGTTCTGATCCCCAAGATGAGCGGTCAGTGAAATGTAGGTAAAGGGGAGAGAAAGAAATGAGAGTTATGCTCAGGTGTCTGATTGGAGGGTTGTATGAAAGATGATGTCTGTGCCTGAAATATGGAAAGTATAGGAGGAAGACAGCTCCTGGGCACACATATGAAAAGGTTTGGTGGTGTCCACCTGAATAATACACAGGTACATTTGCCTACTGGGCAGTCTGTTTACTTTCTTATGTCTGAACGGATGTACTCAGCAAGGACAATCTCATTCAGTTAGTAATCACAGAAATTTCCATTTCCTGATTCAAAAAATGTGTTTCTGGTGCCATTTCTACTCCTAACTGCTACTATATAACTCCAAGCAATGCTGACACTCCAGGCTATGACCTTTTTGAAACACACTTCAAGTAACAATTCAATCTGCAAATTATAAAGTGATGAGGATGTTGAACAGGTCAAGGCCAAGGGCAGAACTCATTGTCAGGCCACTAGATATCTATCTCCAGGTTAATGCTGATCTGTTGATTAGCTGCCCTTATGTGTGGTCATCTAGCTGGCTACAAGCCAATTCACATTTATACACGGTAATCTAAGAAGTCTAGCCAAAATACTGAGTTGAGATCCAGAGGCTGTGTGTTTAGGGCACCCCCCTGTTGACATACCTTTCTTTTGTATATGTCCAAAACCATATCATATCACAGAATTGGGGGCTAGAATAGGATTCACATGGCAAATGCAGAAATGACAGGAAACTTAGAGAGATGTGGGAAGATGTGAAGCTGAAATCAAGCGTGATGTACATGTTTCTGCAAACTTGAGAATAAGAGCAGAAGGATGGTCCCTAAAATGTCCTTCTAGGAACGGAATACAAGCACATTGGTGCAGTGAATTGACTAGTGGTGACCAGGGGAGTTCATGTTGAGTCCACTGGAAGGTCACTGGAAAGTGTAAGTCTCATTTCCCCAGAGTCCTAATCAGTGTCAGTCAAACCACACCAGGGATTGAACTTTCCTGTGTGTGGAACACTGGGAGCATTTCTGTGGAGAAAAGAGACTTGTTTTAAACACTTACTCTCCAACCAGAGAGGATAAGGAAGGCCTCTGTTACCTGACATGTGGGGAGCCTGCATACATGAGTGAAATTTCTTTAGAGTTTCTCTAATGGGCAAGGGGTTAATGGAAAGCCCTGCCAAGAGAGGGGACAATTTCGATGAGCAAGTTAAAATTCCCTTAAGAGATATGGCAGATGAAGGAAATTATATCTTTTTAAATCTAAAGACTAATTAAATCCTATTGAATTTCTAAGTACTTCCCCTTTCCACAAATATTTCAAATATGGTTAGAAAAAATGCAATATACAAAAATCCAGAGGCGGGAAACAAGGTCCCCAGGGACCTTCTATGCCCCACTTCCTCCCTTAAGTAAGTCATTAAACTTCTTTGAATTCAGGTTTCCTCATTTGTCAGTAGGTATACTGGGTCCCACCATACTCATATAAAAGGAATGTTAGCAAATCCAGCTGCTCATTTAATTGGTAGTGCCACACATAGCTGAAAGTTCGTATGATTACAAAGTATTTGATCAGCCTACTTAGCTGCCTGAAATCCCCAATTCCCAATGAATACACAGATCCTATTTTCACCATAAGCACTGAATGTTACTATCTATTTTCTCACCAAGGATCTAGCAAAAAGTTCTGTCTCCCAGTGGACCATCTAAAAAGAATTTGAAGAGTCTCTGCTATGGCACAGTGGATTAAGAATATGACTGCAGGCCTCTGGTCACTGTGGAGGCACAGATTCATTCCCCGGCTGGGTTCAGTGGGTTAAAGAATCCAGTGTAGCCCCAGCAGCTGTGGTGCAGGTTGCAGCTGTGGCTCCAATTCAATCACTGGCCCCCAGAAACTTCCATATGCCTCTGATGCAGCCATTAAAAAAAAACAAAACAAACAAACAAAAAAACTGAGTAACTAATTGCCCCTCTTTCTATCATGTCCTGTCTGCACAAGTGTACAAGGTAATGCATGCAGTAGACATCTAAAAAACATTTGTTGATGCCTCATGAACTGAGAGAAATCAATGGATTTTGTAGTGTTTAGATCTCTCTGCCATTCATGGGAGAATCTGAGAGGTTTGTGTATGTGTATGTTTGTGTGTGTGAGGCAGAAAGAGGTTTATTGTTCAGTATAGTAGAAAATCCTTTGTCTTTTGCTTTTCTTCTATTTTGGAAATATTTCGGTACCCGCTATTGTTCGGAATCCTTGGTTCAAGTGGGCTCAGGAGAGAATATAAAAGCAACAGTTACAGAGTGACTTACACTAAAGAAAAAAATGACTGCAACCAGTGATGTACTGATGAAATCTCAGAATTGGTCCAATATATTAAAAAAAAATGGGTTAAACAAACAAGACAGATTTAAAATAAAGAAAAAATAAAACACACATACAAACAAATCAGACTCCAGCAATTTTTTTTTTTCCATTAGAATCTATCATCCAAAATGGTCCTGTCTAGTATGGTAGCAATAGGCCTCAAGAACCTGTGGACCATGTAGAAGGAGGAGGGTCTTGACTGACCTTGCTGTAAGCGTTAAGTGTAAAGTATATTGGATTTTGGAGTTCCCATCGTGGCGCAGTTGTTAATGAATCTGACTAGGAACCATGAGGTTGCGAGTTCGATCCCTGCCCTTGTTCAGTGGGGTAAGGATCTGGCGTTGCCGTGAGCTGTGGTGTAGGTTGCAGATGCAGCTCGGATCCCGCGTTGCTGTGGCTCTGGTGTGGCTACAGCTTTGATTATACCCCTAGCCTGGGAACCTCCATATGCCGTGGGAGCAGCCCAAGAAATGGCAAAAAGACAAAAAAAAAAATAAATAAATGAAAAGTATACTGGATTTTGAATAATTTGCATAAAAAACATAGTATCTTTCATTAACTTTTGTTGTTGTTTTTCTTTCTTTTTTTTTTTATTTTTGTCTTTGTAGGGCTGCACCTGCAGCATATGGAGGGGCCCAGGCTAAGGGTGTAATTGGAGATGTAAATGCCAGCCTGCACCACAGCCACAGCAACACCAGATCCGAGCTGCGTCTGTGACCTACACCACTTCACCGCAATGCCGGATCCTTAACACACTGAGAGTGGCCAGGGGTTGAAACCAAAAAGTCATGGTTCCTAGTCGGATTCGTTTCCACTGTGCCATGATGGGAACTCCTGTTGTTGTTTTTAACTAAGTACTTGTTGACATTAAAATATTCTAGATATATTGAACAAAGTAAAATAAAATTAATCTATGTTGTTTACTTTTTAAATGTAGCTATGAGAAAATTTGAAGTTACATAGATGGCTGACTTTATATTATTAAGCAGAGCCAAACTGAAACATCCCTACTATGACCTTTAAAGAAAGCTCCAGTAATACAAACACTCTTATGTAATAAGTAAGTCTTATTGCGAGAGATATACAAAGGTCAGGGATGTAACCTCAGCTGCTTTAAAAATGTTACAGACCAAGGTAGGGGCTTGAGGAGCACTGGTAGTTTAGTAGTGAAGAAAAGCTATGAAAAACTACCAAAAGAGCCATTTCAAAAAGCCACTTTGTCCTGAGATATAGTATGATATGGGACACTTTTACATATTGGGTGAAATTTTGAATTTTAAAAATAAGTGTGCCTGCCTTGGAAAATTTAAATACTCTTTTTTTAATAATAGACGTTAAAATTCCATTTTAAATTGCATCATTATTTTAACTTTATAAAATAGAACTGGTAAGATGAACAGCTATTTTAATTGCATTCTGCTTCAGTGAAATCCAGGACTTAAAAATATGTGTATTTTAAAAGCGATAGCTCTAGCATTTTATTGGTCTGACTGGTGAAAAATGATGTTTTTGCTTTTTGCAAGAATATCTTGGGCAGAGCAATAATGATCAATCCCTGATGAATATAACAATGGCTTCAGGCCATCACTGGGGAATGGCAAGAACCTCATTTTTATAACTATGTTTAAACACAATATAGGGGATTTTGTTTGTTTGTCGGCTTTTCATAGAAATAGCTCCAGTAAGCCTAGTGAAAAATTGAGGCAGATTCATCAAATGTGTATTTCAGACTGAAGATGGGCAGGATTCTATGGCTCCTATTTTCTATGCAACTTTCTTGCCCCCAATTCAACAAATATTTCTTGAACACCTCTCTGCTTTTCTTGTACTAGATAGGAAAGACATCATGGTGGAGAAGTTACGGACTGCACATTTTAGGAACAATGAATATCTATTCCTAAACAACTTGAAGGAACCTTTAAAAATGTCTAATTTTACTACTTTACTTTACATGTGAAAGAGCAAAGACTCAGAGTGTGAAATGACTTGCTCAGGGTCACAGAGGCTGTTGAAAATCCAGTGCTAGAAGCAATGTATTTTGATTCCCATTCTAAATCTTTTATATTATAATATGTTGCTTTATTTTAAACAATCACTTCTACAAAGACAGCTTCCTTTTCTTTTGCTTTTTTGCTTTGTTTTTTGTTTTTTGTTCCAATCTCATGCTCTTTTGATGCATATCACTTACTTTTTTCCAAGAAATGCCTCTTTGCAGTGAAGGCAATAATTGTATTTGGAGGATTACTCTAAACAGAACAAATCCAAGCAGAAAGCAGCCCTGGGCTCTCTCCATAGATCACAGCTTATGGCAGCTCCCCCTGGGAACACAGAAGCGCTTGGACCAGCTTTAAGTTTAAGTGCATGTCACCATGATGTACGGTGTCTCTGGTGTTCGTATATCATGGAGTGGAAGGGGTGTCGCCCATGGACGGAGAGCATCCATTCTCCTCTCCTGACACTGTGCCTTTTCCCCAAACAAGACATATCTGTGTGATTATAATCTTATCCAGGCTTGCTTGCTCCCTCCAGAACTCATCTGCAGTGAGGGGCAGAGTCAGTCAGCATTTTGTGGAGATAAGTTTCAGGGGTCATGCTTTGGGAAACAATGAAAGAGATGTAGAACTGAGGATATATAGGGTTTCCTGTGTGCCTTGCTTTCAGCTTCTTTTTAGCATCCCAAATAGCCCAGTTTTTAATGTGCAAAGAAACGCAGCAATTAAGAACAAGTCCTCAAATCCTTTTCTGGGTTCAAATCCCTGGTCAGCCACTTCATGGGTGTCTGATTCAGGCAAGTTACTGAACACTTCTTACTGCAAAAATGGTGATTATATGAAAATACTACTTACTTCATACTTCATGTAATTATTGTGAAGACCTCATGTAATTATTGAAATCAATAAATACAAATTAAACCCTAGTCTAAAGCTTGCATTTTCATCAATATATAATAGTCACTATCATTATCATATTTTCTTACCTAGGGCTTGGCCTAAGATATTCTCAGTAAATGCATAAAGTTGAAGAATTATTCTTTGAATAACTAAAGAGCTTTTTAAGCAGGAGATACCACAGGACTCACATTTCCATATTAGTTGGAGAAGACAGTGGTGTTCCAAAGGAGACTAGCCAGGAAGAAGTTGATCCATTCAGTCCTTTTTCCCATCCATTCATATATCAATTGTCTTATCACTTTGGAGTTTGGTAGTCTAATTGAATGTGCTTTAGGACTTCATGTTTTGTTGGTCTAGTAGTAGATCTGCCTTTTCTTCATGGTTAAGGCTTAAGGGAAAAGGCAAGGTTGGCTTGTTATCAAAGGCAGGACTTGTGAATGGGCACCCTGAATGCTGAGTGGACATCTGACCTAAACTTGTGTTTCATCTGACCTTTACTATACACACACACACACACACACACACACACACACACACATACACATATATGTGTATACATAAATATGTATATTATATGATATTATATTATATTATTTTTATTATATTATATATATATATATATATTCTTGGTTTTACCCAGGAAGAATATAATCATAAGGTTATCAAGCAGGTCAAATAGATAGTTCAAGACAGTAGGAGTTCTCTTGTGGTACAGCATGTTAAGGATACAACATTGTCACTATAGCAACTGGGGTTACTTCTTTGTCACAGGGTCAGTCCCTAGCCTGGGAACTTCCACATGCCCCAAGTGTAGCCCCCCACCCCCAAAAATAAGAGAGGGAGAGAGACAGGAGGACATCTCTTCTCAAGCCATGACAGGTTTCAGAAAGAGTACCTTGAGCACCACCTTAATCTTAGCTTTCTGCTCTGATCCCAGAAAGTTTAGCACTATCTCTTCACTGTCCCGTTGTCAAACAAAGCCTTTGACAATGTGGCTGTTGCCTCCTAGAAACAACTCTGTGAGACTCTTGGGGAGTCTCCAAAGTGAGCAAAGCCCTTGAGTCTCCCCTCTCCTCTATAGTTCGCCACAAAGAGAGACTTCCTAGATTTGAGATATCACTCTTTTTCAATAGTGGGACAAATGCACCTTAATGACTTTGGTACTTCTTTCTGTGTACAATGTTCTAAATCACAATGTTTAGGTTTTCTTTACCATTCCGAATTCATAAGTAGTCTTCAGATAGAATGGTCTACTCTGTCTAGCAGGGCTGTAAATTCCAAAGTTGGAATACCACTTCTTTTAAGTTTTGTGTTTAACCTAACCCAGTGGCATGCACAGACTCTGTATATACTACAGATTTACACAGTAGTGGGTGAATAGGTGACATGTAGAAGTAATATGGTCTGAAAAATCAGAAGATCCTATCAATTCTTTATCCTTGGTCCAATTTATGTGGTATAATTATGATTTTCATTATCAAAATAATCACTACAACTGTCTCTCCTCCTAGCATGTAGAAATTGTGCTTTGCGTTGGAACCAAGCAGTACCTTTCATTGCAATGTCTACATCACTTCCTAGTGACTTCATTCACCTGCAAACATTCTGAATAACAAATACAGCACATAAACCTAAGCTACCACATATAGTAAAACACCAACTGTTCTCTGCAGGATAGACTCAAAGGAGTGAACCAACAATTACTGATGCTGTAAACTCATCCAAAAAATCCTTCAACTACTTGATTCCTTTAGTAAGAGAGAGAAAAAAAGAAAAAGATGGCTTCTCTCAACATTCTGATGCTGAAAAGAGCACTGACGTTTGTTTTCTGAATGATGTTTGACTATGAGTACTCAATAATTAGAAATATTTAATGCAGGCAAATATCAGCAAGTTAAAATTGTTTTCTGCTTAAGTCTTGTCATTTGCCAGAAAAGAAATGATACGTTAGACATGTTGCATTCTTTCTCAGTATGATAGCAACTAAAGTGGCTTAAAATTGGATTCATTTATAAAGCTGGACACTATTAATATCATTCCCTGCATGATGGTAATTCATTTTACTCTGCTTTGTCTTAGAAGCAGTAGGGGCTCCATTCCTTATATTCAGTTTGCAGTCGTAATTAAGTATTCATTATAGAATACATTTTTTTTTTTCATTTAGGACTGAATATCAAACATTTATGTTCTGTGCTACACTTGTTTACTCTTAGGGCAATGTAGTGAGGTGCTGCATGTCTAGCAGGTATGGGTCTTCAACCTGTAAAATTAAGTTTCGGAAGAAACTTGGTTGGAGCAACATGTCTACCTCAGGGTTCTTGTTTCACCAGCACTGCACAAAATAAGCTGAAAGCCTAAGTAAATGTAACTACACTGCGTCCCCCATTGAAAATATAAAGATGCTTCCTAGATTCTGTGTAAAGTTGTCTTGTTACCCGCAGATGCTTCATAAGAGATTTTGTAAGACCATGATCCTGCAAACTTTCACTGTTGGTGATTGAAAGGGCTAGACACCAAGAAAGAAAAACAGCATGGAGAGGTTTAACTGCAAAAAATTAAAAGCCAATTAGAATATAACTAGAATGTCTGGAGAAACTGTCATCTGGTGAGTTCCAAATTGTTGTGGCATGTTGTAAAATACTTGTTATGGTGAGAAGCAAGTTTATAACCATCATAGTCTCATTCTTGACTTGATAAGCAATGGAGTATGTTTGCATAATAATACTACAATTTGGACTTTATATTATGCTTTCTCTTTGGGAGATCAAGTGATCCTAGAAAATTTGCTTTACTCAAAATCACATTCTCCTCATCAGTAGGGGAGAGCCACCACTTTCAAAGGCCACGACATAACAAAAACAACCACACCTGTAAACTAGTGATCGAATCTGGATCACGCAAAAACTGTGATTCTCCTTAGAATTCATTTGAAAATGGCCCAGTTGAAATCACAGTGGGAACTTGATCCCATAACACCTCTTAATCAATTGTTAGATATTTCCTGAGTGTCCATTATGTACAAAGCTCTTAGTAGTTGTGACTAAAGAACAAGGAATAAAAGGAGGAAAGGAGAAGTGGTTATTCTTATGTGTAAGTTAATGATAACCCTATGAGCTATCACCATAAAATTAATTAAATAATAATAGAAGATATCTGTATATGATGCTGCAAAGCAAGGTGTATTCTATTGGTATGGACAATGGTTCTTATAGTTTCCACAGGTGGGAAATATTACAGTTATTAGGAGTGAACTGAGCTGCTGAGAAAAAGGAATTCTATGTCTAACTCTTAAGGACTGTTTGAAATGAGAGTAAATGCATCTAGGTAAGAGAGGTTAAGTATGAGGAAAAGAAGGACCTTAACATAATGTGGTGATTGTTGGGGCACCAAATCTAGATTGCCTTGCAAGCTGCAAAGAGCACTAGAAGAGTAAAAGGGAAGAGGGATTGGGTGGATTGTAGGTCTGAATAATGTGCAAAGACTTTGAGTTTATCCTCTAGGAAAGGAAAAGAAACTGAGAGTTTTGCAACCAGAATTAAAGTCTTGCATTCAAAGACTTAGCTTCCTGCAGATGTAATTAATTTGATAAAGAAGAGATGAAAGGAAAGGAGATGGAAGACTGTTGCTGTAGCCCTGACTGGGATGGTGAGTGCCTGAGGTGAATTTCTGGTAATGCCAAAAGAAAGAAGCACTGTGCTATATGGAAAAAGGAACCCACTGGACTTGGAGACTCAAGAGTTTTGATAGTTCAGGACACCAAAAGTCCCAAAGTGACACTCAGAGGAAAATAATTGGGCACGGTTTGTTTATTTACTTGTTTATTATTTGAAGTTTTTTGGATATAATTTTTTCCAATTATGAGGCCAAAATGTGAATACTTCCACACAAAAACTCAGAGTTTTCCCATTCACGAATACTTGAGCTTAGTCATTGAAAATTCATACATGTATGTGAAATGGAGGTTGGCACTTCCCATCTGCCTCTGTATGAATTGAATCATAAGCCACTGCATCTGCTGACCCTTAACACTCCCTGACAGGTGATCAGCATGGAAATCAGGAATGAGGCACTGTGTGTTCTGGAAAACTGGCAGAACAGGTCTTTCAGATAGTTTTATATTTTTAGGAGATTTTATGAGCCTAATTGTTGCATCTCCTCATATATAGAAAATCACTAAAATCCTTCATGATGATGAGTGCTCCTCATGACTAGCAGTAGCCTCTTTAAAATATGTGCTCAGTTGCATGTACCTCCCTGCTTCACCAAAATCACACACATACTGACGTCCCTCCCTCCCTACCTCTTTGGAGACGTATTTCGGAGCTATCCAAAAATGCTGCCTCCTGATGTATACAGCCCTCATTTTGCCTTAAATAAAACTTAATTATCAACTTTTAGGTTGTGTATACTTTATATATGTATATGCGTGTGTATATACATACACACACACTCACACACATATATATATATTCAAATTTTCTAATTTTTCAAAGTAATCCATGTAACAGAGCAAGGTTTCTATGACAAATCACTTTCTGTAAATGAGGTCGTTATTTTAGGACTTCTAACATTCCTTTCCTCTCTCTGGCATTGAGGGTCAATCAATATACACCTCTTTTGCCATATCTTCCAATGGGCTTTTAATTACTTTGTTTCAAGGTTTCCAACATCCTTCTAGCTTGAAAAGATTTTGAAATGTTAAATGAGTAAATATGGGCCATTTCAGAAGTATCTCATCTGAACAACTCCTTGGCATCACATGTGATGGCAAGTAGCTCTCTTAGAAAACCTCCTCCTCTCTTGGTCATGTAAGAAATGCTCCTGTTTAATTCACAGACAATTCCCCAACACTGCCTAGAAAGTCCCTCTGGCATCTGTGACTACCCTGCCCCATTTTTCACCTTTGGAGGTCTTTACACACATCAGCTAAATTCATTCTCCAGGGCCTCTGTGAAGATGGTGACTTTACAAATTCCTCCTTTGACAAATTCTTCCCTGGGGAGACATTATGGATGTTGATGGGGAAAATGCATCTTGCCAAGATTATAGCCCACTCAGAATGTGGAGCCTGAGAGTTTGGAAGCTCTGTAGTGCCTTTTAGTGTAGAGGTTTACTTAAGATTCAACAGCAAATGGTTAGCTAATGTTTACAGCAGGGATACACAATTAATAAATGCAAAAATTGTGCTTCACTTCTATTTCCAAAGTGAATAGCATGTTTGTCAAAGCAAGAAACTTTGCTTTGATTATAAGCTACAGATAATGAAAATGTGTTTGTGTTTCACAAATACATTTGATTCTAGTGGATTGTATTTCCCATCAGGGAATCAGGTTCAGCAAATATTTTCACATGCTAACACCTCAAATCAGGCAGAAGGTTTTAGTGGACTAGAAATACAATAAGCTTAGAGAATAGAGGTTTGAATAGAAACTAAGTAATAGACGTTATAACTGCTCTTCACTGGAATTTCTAAGGACACAGCATCAGGTTGCTAACTATAGGATATGCATATCCCCTACATTTAAGGGAATTATTTCATGAAAATATAATCTCTATCTTCTTTTAACCTTCTTAATATATCTTAGCAATTTCTATATAATTATCATTCCTTTATGTTGAACATGAAGGAGCCACATTAAAATGTTTTGAGAAAAAATATAATTGCAAATTGTGTATATAAGAATAAGGAGGGTTTAGAATATGTTTTTAGGAACAGAGGCTCTTCAAAGAAATTTGTTGTTAAGAATCCAGGCACATAGGAGTTAAAGGCTTGTTACTCAGTCCCTTGGAGCATATCTTTCTACAGAGTCAAGAAGAAATTGGCTACCAGAACTAGCAAGATGTATTTTATCCTTGATCAGAGGAGTGAGATGAATTTTCCAGGGTTAGAGTCCGGAATGAGCTAAAATATCCTACTTATATAAACCAAAGAGAGAGAGGGTCTGCTTGGAATAAAGCTGAATAAGAATGAGGACTATGTTTTCATCCAAGGCAAGATGTGTGACAGGCAAAGCTTACCAGTAATGGTCACAGTCCTAATACATGACCACCTGGTACTGAATATTCTCACATTGTGAGGGATGTAATTAAAACAAAGAAAGCAGAAACATTATTGTAGATGTTGATTACTGCATTATTTTTTAAAAACTTTCCTTGAACTGATTCATTAAAGGAGGAAGAATAACCTAGAGAGCAAACTCTAGTAACATTCCCTCTCAACCAGGAACAGGTGGTTGGGGATGATGATGGATGATGAAGAGGGGTAGTTGATATGCATTGAGTTTAACACTGAGGAATGTTTCTCTTCTGTTTCCTTGCTGTTGCTTATTTGTTCTCCTGGACTTGTTAAGAAGAAGTGTAATAGATTTCACCTCTTCTTATGATTTCAACTCAACTTAGTACTTTGGGAAAACTTGTCTAAGATTTTGATCTAAAAATATTAATAATAATAATTTTAAAAAAGAATTCTCAAAAATTCAATTAAAAAAAAAGAGAAAAAACTGTTTGTCCATTGCTTCTCACAGGTGTTGCTTTGTCAGCACCTGAAGATCACATTTCATCAGTGATGCAAAAACATCTTATTTCCTTTATGACTGCAGCCAGTGATCTTGAGTAAGTCTTGTCTTCACTGATGTGTTGGGACAAAGAAGGAACAATCTCTGTTAATTCATTACTCTCCCCTGGCACTCTCAGATTTGGAGGCTGTTCGCTTATAAGCCCTCAGCATTATTATTCATATATTCTCATAAACCATAGTCTGAAAGATTGAAATACATGGTTTTCTATAATTTTTACTCCTTATCTCAAAGATATTTCTCCTACCTCAAAGATACCTCTTCCTTTTTTATCTTACATTGCTGTAAATATTAATTTATTACTTATTCCTAAATATTTATTCATTTTTTTCTCTTCTCCAGATTCCCATATTCCATCATTGTATTCAAACTGTTCTTGGACTAATTCTCATGAACACTTTCAGACCCTTCGCAAATTCTCTAAGAGTCTCATTATTTTAATTCCACAGGTAATATAGAACATGGATCATTGCAAGTCCCTATCAAATACTTGTTGCCAAAGTTCACCAACCTATAACTCATGTCTAAAGAAGGAGACAATAGTGGAGTATGCTTGTGGCACAGTGGGTTAAGCATGCAGCATTGAATGCAATGGCCTGGATGCTGCTGTGGGGCAGGTTGAATCCCTGGCCTGGGAATTTGATGTGCTGCGGTAGTGACCAAAAAAAAAAAGACAATGGTGCCTGCTATCCAGGAGACCTGTGAGAACTAGTCCAGAAGCTCTCCTAGAACCTGTTGTTGATAGTATAATCCCTTTTCCATTCACAAGCAAAATGGAGTTCTGAAAATATTTGTCATAAAAAAAGAAAGGATGAAAAGGACAGTTTACTAGCATCTCTCTCCATCATTATATACTGGAAGTATTTGACTCTCAGACAGTAGAATCTCATGGTATTCTCAGAGTCTGTATCTGGGGAGGGACCCCCAGGAGGGCTTCCAATCTACATTTACTAGTGAAATGAGAAATAATTTTTCACCGTGTTAATGTTTGTGTGGATTTCTTATCACAGCAAAGCCTAGCCCAGCCTCACAAATACAGAACTTTGATTGTATGGTTGGGAACTAGGAGCATTTCTAAAACATGAGATGTTGTCTATGCATAGATGAATTGATGTGTGTCTGTGCATGTGTATGTGTGTGCTAATAAATATACCATCCACCTAGTTTTTGACCCCTTTCTACAGCCTCAATATCTTCATCTCTAAGGTATGGATGGGGCTAGAAGTCTCTCTAGCTTGAAATTTCTTTGGAAGATTGTTTGATGCATATCCAAAACAGTCTTAATGTTTTCCGAAACCATTTTAACACAAGAAAAATCTTAGGTCTTAGACAGACTCCTGATTTTAAGTTCATCCAAACCATCTCTTTGTTGCCTTTGCCCCCTTTAAGAAAATTCCAGATGAAAGTATAAATCTGCCACATGAACTGATTTGCTGCACAGCAAGATAATTCTTTTAAGTAGTTTCTATTATAGGAAAATTAATTTCAAGGCACTTCATACAGTTCTGGTAAAATCCTTCCGCTCCACGGGGGTCCATGAGCAACATTAACTGTGCAGCGTTTGCTGGGTATGCCTCGTTATGACTTGGTGCAGTGAAGGATGTTTTTAAATTTTGTTTTCTTTTTAATTTGGGCTCTTTGAAAATGCATTATTTTTGTTCTTGTTCCTGCATGAACATTTAAAGAAAACCAGAATTTGAGACATTTTTAACAGGGATAATTTTTTTTTCTCCTACTTCATGTAAAAGAACAGAAATTATTTATCCTGGTAAAACTTTGTAACTTACTTATTTTTATTCAGATATTATTGTGTGAATGTGGTATAACACTGATTCATTTGAGGAGGATATTAAAAACAAATGCAGAATCCCATGTGCCAAAAGGCACAAAGCTTGAATAGTTGATGATAAAGAATGTCATCATCATCCAGCTCTTGCTTGTTCAGCTTCCTTCATTGTCTTAGAGGTATTCTCAGGAGAACTGCATAAACTGCACGCAAGTTTCCATCTCAGAGTCTGTTTCCTGGAGAATCTGACCTAGAAGATGTAACATGTCAACTGGCATGCAAAGTGTTTTGTGGACGGGCCCTGGCCCTGTTAGGTTTAGTCTCTGTTCCAGCAAACTTCTTAACTCACTCTTGTTTAGAGGGTCTTGGCTCCTCCTTTCTCCTGTCCTTCTTGCTTTTCTCACAATTTCCCCTCTGTTTAAAGCAATGACTCTTCAGAGAAAGTGCTGTGAAGTATGTATCCATATGTCAAGAGCCAGTCAATATCCCATCTGTTAGGTCTCCTATCTTCAGGTTAACTTCTTATAATATCAACTCTGTCTCCTACTGGAACTGGTATTGGCATCATTTCCCCTCATCATAAGCTGCTCTGTGGTACAGAGTATAAACTCCTTGGAAAAAGAGATTCTGAATTTTTTTGTTTTTCTCCTCCCACAACCACTTGCACAGGGCTGAGATATAGGAATATTTCAATATGTGGTTTTACTTGTTGTTTCTATGAGGTTTAGGAAATTCTGCTACAGCTTGTGATGTGTTGTTCTCTCATTAAATCAGAGTCAAATGTGGTTTCTAGGGAGAAGTAATTATAATGCATATATGTGAACAGAAGATACATCTCCATATTGTGCATTACATACATTAACAAGTCATGTGTTTATATTCTACAAATCAACTAATACATTGTAACTATCACAGTAATTTTTACAACATCAATGACAATAGATCTTCAACAATAGTACTCCATTGTGCTGTATCTCCCAGTGAGGCTACATAATCTCAGGTGGCTTCCCCAGGCTGTGATGCCCGGAGGACGTGAGGTTTTACACCTTGAGATTTCCTTAATATCAAAGGCAAATCTCAACTGGATACACTGATTTTACTTTCTTATGAAATATAAAGTAATGATAAATATTTGATTAAAAATTCAGCATTTACAAAATACTGCTGCAACCTTTTTTCATGTGATTTAGTTTGACAAACACCAGAAAATATCTTCTCTTTTGTGTTCTATTGAGCAAACATCGTAAGAGTAAGGGGACACCGCTGTTACCGGAAGAAGCCTTCATGTTTCACATGCACCCCATTTGCCATCTTGTCTAGAACCTGCAAAGCATCGCTAAGTTTGAGCCAATGACTGTTCTTTTCTTTATGGCCAGGGTTTTCCCATCTCACCCAGAATTTTTTTTTTTCACTGCCAATATCTCCCCGCCCTTGACAAGTGGCAGAAAAGATATTTAGAGCTCTCTTTAATATAAAAAAAATACTTGCTATATTTGGAAGTATTGCCTCTGACTCTTGGGTCCTTCTGCTCTGGGAAATATTTTAAATAGCACTGGCTGCTGCAGGAGCATGATAATTTTACAAAATAAAACATATTATTAGAATTATGTAATTAATGTAATAAGTTGGGAACCTAGATTTCTGAGCTAAGTCATAAATACCAATCATATTTACAAACCAGCTTGTCTTTGTATCTGTTCAAAGTGGAACCAGTAATTATAACTTGGAGCTCAAACTTCATTTACTCCACGGCAGATCCATAGGGTGGCCTAAAGTTTCCATTTTTCCCCAGGGATTTGATGGGCTTATTGAGGCAACACCATTTCTATGCATCAGTTAATCTTGTGATATTTACCAGGTTGGTTGGTTCACTTTGATGAAGCTTCTGATTTCTCTGTTAAAGAAAGGCCTGATTTAGAATTTTTGTAAGATTTTTTTCAGTCTTTTGCTTCATTTTGTTTTAATATCTGCGGGATCAAGAAGAAGGCAACCATGTGACACAAGTGGGAAACTGATATTAAGCTATTTATCTGCACTCATATATTATCCTCACTCCACTCCCACACTTTGTCTTTTCCCTCATAAGTAATTGAGTCAGACAAAAAGAAATGTCTCCTCCTGTTTGTAGAATTGATTTTTGATTAGGTTTTCAGTTGGATCTACCACATGCAAATGCTTGTCTTCCAGTCCTGTGCAGTTTGCTGAATGAAGATAATCTGATATTCTCTGTAGGTAGTCTGGGATCAGGTCATGCTTTTAAGCTCCCTCCTCCTGCCTCTACCTATTCATCCTTCTTAAGAAAGAGGAAATGAATTTGTTAAAGGATTAACTTACATAAACAGCTGGGGAGGCAGGGAGACTTTCAAACGGAGAAACATGACCCAGAAACAAGAAAAAAACAAAAAGGCAAGTGGAAAATGTCTTCAGTTCTTAGTTGTTCTTATGGGAGTTTTCTCTTGTATTTTCCCCCTTCCTATGGGCCATGAGCTAAAAGTTCTTGGAGAAATAAAAAACAAACAAACAAAAAAACTGTAATCCCATGAAGTCTATGTTTGCTTTTCCTTAATTTTTAAACAAGGAAAAATGGAATAAAAGTTGGAGTTGTCAGGACTTTTATTTTCATCACCAAAGAGTCAATTCTAGATCACATCTACTATGAAGGAAGCAATCATGATTAAAGCAAAGAGCAATGGATTAAAAGTCAAAGACAGACAAGAGATCTAGTTTTAAGGGTCACCAATCAAGTATGGCCAGGGCAAGCCATTCCTCATTTTTTTTTTTCTAATGGCCTCAAATCCCCTAACTGTGCAAAGAAGGGCTTGGGGCCTGGAACTCTCCAGTTTCTACTGTGCTATAATAGTGGTCTCACCCCAGTTATTCAGACTGATGTCACAGTGAATGTTCAGCAGACTTGCTGAGTTTGTAGTGTTCAATTTTGACAGCCCCAGCTTCTGGTTTCTCATTGCATCTCTTCCTCAGGCATGTGTCTCTTTCCATGTCTGGCATATAGAATCCTGACATTAGCTTCTGGATCCAGGGAAGTGTGTGACGTTAAATCATTCCACCTGAGAGGAATCTTGTGTACCATATTCCTTCCCACTGGGTTCTTTGCCTTTTTTTTTACTGTCTCATTGCAATAAGAAATAAAGAAAGAAAAAAGATCGATATAATTTTGAGATAATTGTAAGTGTAATGATGCTGATAGAAGCACTCATACTAGGGTGTTTTTCTGCACTTTGGGAGAGGTGCTTCTCTCTTGGGCTCCTGACAGTATTCCTATGGATATCCAGTTCTAATAGCCTGGGTTTCCTGCAGCTACGTCTATCTGACATCCCTAATCTGGAAAAACAAAAAGTGAATCATTCAGCTACGACTAATGTTCTTAAAATTCCCGATGTTTGCAGTTTTGTCTATCAAAACAATGGATCACTCACCCATTGTTAATGTTTCTCTTCTCTCTCTCACTTCCCCATGCTGCTGCTGCATTTGATGAGGAATCCAGAGAGAGATAAAGGAGACAGGGACAGAGGATCACACTTTCCACGACTTTGGGAGAATTGTGGCAGTGTTGTGGAGGAGGAGCGTGACCCCCTACAGCCTAACTTTCCATTGCCCTCCCCTGCCTCACATTTTTGACATTTATAGATCTATCACACAACCACTCCCAGTTAGGCTGTCCCTAGTTACTCAGGATCATTCTTTCAGACAATGTGCTATATTTGGGACCTTTCTCTTCATCTTCCTGTACATCAGAAACAGCTCCACCACTCTTTGGCATATTTAGGAGTGTTCATTTGCATGACTCATGCAGTGCACAATGGCAGCAGTGAATTTTCTGTGCAAAATTCCTCCCCTTCCTTCCCTCATTTCTTCTTTCACCCATCTCTTTTTCTCCTTTTTAAAATTTTTCTTCTTTCTTCCCTTCCTTTTCCTTTTTTCCCTCTCTTCTGTGATCATAGATTGACCATCTCCATTGAGCAAAGTGCTATAAGGGACCAGTCACTGTGGCAGCTGCCTCTTTGAAGAAACGGCTGTGCATTGGAAATGTGTATGTGGCCCAGGGCATCAGACTATATGAGAGCACTGGGTGAAGAGAGCTACAGGGGTAGCCAGAAGGAAGCCAATCTAAAACTACATGGGAAATCAAGGAAAGATTCTCAAAAGTGACACTTGAGCCACCTCCTACATCAGCAGGATTTTGCTAGGGGAACAAGTTGAGAAAAGGACCCCCAAAGAAGAAAATATTGTGTGTGGAGAAGCAAGAGGGAAATTATAATGATCTAGAGAACAGATGGTTCAGCATTGCTAGAGCAAAATTATAGTAGGTATGACGGCAGAAAATGGGATTGAAGAATACTACTTAAGGCACACATTTGTCTTTGAACAGGTACTTCCAATACATTATCATGAAGGAATGAGCAGAAAATCCTTGCCACATAATATTCAAATTAGGGTTCCCTTTGCTTTTCTATTTACCTGAGAGCAATGATTGCCAAGTAAGCCCAAGCAAAAGCCAATTGTGATAAAAGGACACTATTAGTCATCTGTGTGTAACAGAATCCTCGTCTCCATTTAACATAAACTAGACCTAGGATGACCATTATATGTCAACACATTTCTGCTTTAGGAAATACAGAATCTGTGTTCATGGGTGTCTATATGTATATGTATCTTCATGTTTACTAATATGTCATTTATACAAAATATTTTCTATCATGATATATATGTTTCAATAAATAATGCAATAAACATTCATGAGGCCAGTACCAATGTGGTTTTACACTATATTATTAATATTTAGTGAAAGTTGTCTTTAAGCTATATTTCACAAACATGTCATTAACAAGAACAGAGGTCCATATGAGAAAACAGTCATATTTCTGTCCCTCTGTACATCTGCAGAGTACCTCAACAGGATCAGGAATCAGTGACTTGGTAGCCGCAATCATTCACCAACATGTATACAAAGGATACAGGTTAAAAGTTTGGTAGCATGCCCTGTTTTGGGCTCTCCAGGGTGATTAAGATATTTATGGAGTTCCCTTCATGGCACAATGGTAATGAAGCCAGCTAGTGTCCATGAGGACCAGGGTTCAATCCCTGGCCTCGATAAGTGGGTTAAGGATCTGGTATTGCCATGAACTGTGGTATAGGTCACAGACACGGCTCATCTCCTGCATTGCTATGGCTGTGGCATAGGCTAGCAGCTGCAGCTCTGATTCAAACCCTAGCCTGGGAACCTCCATGTGCTGCAGGAGCAGCCCTAAAAAGAAAAAAAAAAGAAGACATTTAGAAAACCATACTGGTGGCATTCATAAGTATAATTTCTCTAATAATATGCTCCTGCAGAAGCCATTCAAGTATTTTACTTTCTCCAAGAATTTTATTTATTTTTATTTATTTATTTATTTATTTATTTATTTATTTATTTATTTTGCTTTTTTAGGGCCACACCCATGGCATATGTAGGTTCCCTGGCTTGGGGTCCAATTGGAGCTGTAGCTGCCAGCCTACACCACAGCCACAGCAATGAAGAATTTTTATTAATCTCAGTCAAATAATATTCTGTTAGTATTGAGCATGCATAAATAATATAAATATACACCTTTTATCTTTTTTTATTACTCAATGAATCTATTGCAATTACAGTTGTACAATGATCATCATCTTTGAAGTGATGAAATTCTACCTCACTTCTCTTCTTTCCAAGATGCTGGAACAAGTAAAGAATTTATTTTATAGTTTGAATTTCATTGGGGAGGTGGAGAAAGAACTGGGTTCATAGAATAATTCTCCTCCCTCCAAAATTCAATCTTATTTGACCATTCATGATATCAAAGTTAAAGCAACAAATAGAAACCCCACTGCACTGACATTGCTTTAGTAACAACTACAATAAATCATCAGGTAATTAAACATTTCCTTCATATGGACATAGTACTATGGAAAACACTAGAAAGAAAGTTTATTATTTTTCAAATAGTATTTAGCTGTGGAATTATTTAATCAAGAGAAAATGTAAATGGAAGCTGGGTTTTTAAGATAAACTTACGGTTGCTCTACTTTAAATAAATCAGTATGGTCATCAGTATGTCACCCCACATTTCTACTTCCAGTAGCCTAGAAAATATCTCAGGGAAATCTCTAAGTCTCCACTAAATCTCTGTTCAAAGGTCTGTACTAGACCACTGACCATTTTATTCATGTTTAACTATAGCTATAGGCAAATCTTGCATTTATTTAACAACAAAAAAATGGCCTCCCTATGGCCAATAAAAGAACTATGAGTCTTTTAAATTCAGTTTTTTTGCTATGTTATATCTTCTCTCTGAATGAAATGAACTTCTAATGATGTTCTAAGGGAGAAAATAAGTTTCTAGATTGGACACAATTATTGGAAGAGAGGTTGTCTGGTACCTCACATCATATGGACAACGACATCTTCTGCCTTTAGGTAATACTAACTGGACATTAGAGATTAAGAGAACAATGATAAATCAATTGAGATTTAAATAAAAAAATGGGGCAAGAAGGATTACTTAATAAAAGGAAAATACAATTGGAATCTAAGGTTGGCAGTCTTAGCCCTCATCCTTTCTGCAACACCTAGACACAGAGGAGGTCTCCTCGTTAATTTGTTTCCAGTCTGGTGACCTAGCCCCATTCGGTTCGGGAGAAGCAGCCTCTGATGAGTTAGAGGTGAGAGGTTCCTTCCCCAGCTCCAACTCACTGAACTTGAGTGAGACATTTAGCTCCCCAGACACTGACTTCTGCATCCAAAAGCACACTGTGCATAAGGAACAAAGAACATTTCCCTTAATCACTCCTTATCAAAACCCAGCCCAGTTTATTGGCAGGTCTATCAAGGGTGATTTGGTAACCTGTCTTCCCTCCTAGAATGGTGAGTCTACAATATCTGGATAAATATAGAAATAAATGTAACATCAACTACACTAAAAGGGCAAAGTTTGAACCTCTGTGACTCTGGGACAGTAATTCAAATGAGTAGAATGAGAGCATAGGTATTAATTCACCCAAGCTTATGGAAGAGATACCCTTATATCATTCCATAAAGCATGTCAACCTGAGGTCTACATCCTAATTCTTAATTCTGGTTCTTGGTGGGAAAGCCCCAATAATTACTTCACAAAGGTATAGAAAAAAATTTCTTCAGTTCCCAGGGACAGAAATATATTTCTATAAGACAAACAAATTGCTCCATAAAATAAACCTCATATGAACATTTCAGACTAAATGTGGAGAGCTGTCCAAATCCTCCTGAGAATGACTAGAGGAGAGGAAATGTTAGCTACAAACTTTTCTATTATCAATGAGCAGCTTCCCTTGGAACTAGATTGCTGGTATTAATGATGATGATTTTCATTTACAGCAAAATGTTGGACTGTAATTACTCCCTGGTATGATTTGCTTACTCATTTCTTCCTCCCAATTAGCTGACCTATTGTTTCCTATGTATTTTTGTTATTACTTCAATATTCTAGCTATATAGCTTGCTTGTGGATAGAACTATTCTTCAACAGTTCTAATAGACTTTTTTCTTTCTTTCTCTTATAAATTGCTCAATAAAATGCAGGAACATAAAAAGGTCACTAGAGGTTATTAAGTGTGATATTTTCCTATACTTTATTTGATTGCCTAGTGGTTCACATTAAGATAAAAGTTTTTGTTCTAGCTTAACAAACATCAAGCTTGATTGCTTGCTGTTTTGAGAGATGGGCTGAGGGCATGCTCAGTGACTATGAAATCTGTCATTGGGAAGAGTGTGAGTGTACACATTCCATACCCTCCCTTGGTGGTTATTTGTTCATTCCTCAAAATTATGGAATTGTGTTTTCAAAGTCCCCTTCAATAGCTTCTATATGCACACCTGTTTAGAGAATGGGTAGGGAAAACATGCTAAAACAATAAGGCCACAAATATCCATGTTCAATCAGCCAAATTATAAAGCACTTATTAATGTCTTCACAAACACACTTGTTCTTTGTTCCATTTTTTGTTTGATTGTTTGTTTTTGCTAGTCACTGTGTAGACAGTTGAAGAAAAATGCAAAATCCTGTTCCAAGTGGAGATATCACAATATATGACAGGATGATATACAAATATATAAGACATTATGGTAATTTAGAACCATATTTGGAGTTTCATGTTTAAAGTGTTGTTAGTTTGGGAAAGTATCAAAGAAGAAAAAAATGGAGGTCTTCCTGGAGAAGAGGGCCCATGAAAGAAGGGTAGAATTTAGCTACACAAGGAGTAAAGAAAAGGCAGCTTGAGCTGGCAGGAAAGCATGAGTGAATCTGTATTACTACTTCTGACTGATGGCACTGCCATAGTTAAATCATATCTCTATTACTTTCCCCTTGTTCTTACTTCAAGTCCTCCTTGTGCTGGGTGAGTGAACAGGTTTCTATTTGCTGAATTCATTCTATGTAATAATAAAATAATCTTGATCCTTAATGTGAATTTAAAAAAAAAGAAATTGATTTTTAGCTTCAGAAATCTCGATTAATTGAGACCACTTACAACTGCCTGGCAGTATGAGATTTAAAAAGCCCTCAGGCAAAAATGTGCAGGAACATTAGAAGGTGGCATTGCATCCAATCCTCCATCTCAGGGCATAATCTTTCTCCTTGACCCACCCACCCAATTCTACCACTTGTCAAAATCAATCAATGCTTCCTTGAATTGTGCATTAACAGAGAAGGAGAAAATAAAAACTCAAAGGGCAGGAAATAAGTCAGGGTACCATTGAAGCCCTGAGCTAAGAATAAACCAACAAATCATGAAAAAAACAAACAAACAGACAAATAAAAAAACCCAGAAATTGTGGAATAGACTATGAAATTAAGGTTATTATTTTAGGTTTTGATTATAGTTACAGGTGGATATAGAACTCATATTGGAAAGAAGATGGGGCACAATTTTGTGTCTGACAGATCGTCATGATACAAACTCTCACACATTTGCTACTATTTACTCATGCACATGCACTGTCCTTCATTCAATAAAATTTTATTGAATATTTGCTATGTATTAAAGGATGTTCCATATATATTTGGAATATAAAAATAAATCTGGCAGAGTCACTGTGTAACAAGTAGGCTATAACTGTAATGTATTTTCAGATCTAGGAAAGTTGTGGGTATGGGGCTACAGAGAGAGCACAGAGAAAAAAGTCATTCATCCCATTACAGCTTATAGGAGGTTGATGAGAGTGTAGGTCATGGGAACCGTAGTGTGGTCAAATGAGTAGGCTGACCACAGAATGGTAGAAGGTAGCAAAAAAGGACTACAATACAAATCTCATGTAAGGATGTATCACGATCACAGGCAAAGGAGCCTGAAACAGGAAAAAAAATGTACAGGAAACACAGCAAGTGGTCTGGATGGCTGATATCTGTGACATGCTCAAACTTGCAAAATCAAGCCAAAGCAGATAATTAAAGGCAGTTAATATCTCACTTAAAAAAAAAAACAGTTATTTTCAAACCATTTCAAAATAATTATTTGTTGAGTTCCAATGAATAAAAGAGATAATAGGAAATGTAACAGGATTTAGGCTGGATGAATATTAAAATAGAAGACCCTTTTCTAGTCATCCCTGTGTTCTTGGTCTCATCCTTAAAATTATTAGCTGGCTTTTAAAACAATCAATTTACATTCCTTTATATATCTGTTTATCTTTCTGTTTATCCACTCATCCTTCTGATATTAGGTTTTATGAAAGGTCTTAATATTTTTATACAATAATAATTTTTTCTAATAATAATGCTTAAACTTGGGGATTTCTTCCTCTGTGCAGATAGAGCAACAGGGACTAGATTAAGCCTAATGCATTAAACAACCCCACCTCCCAAAAAAGGGACAAGCAAAATACATGCATAAATGATGCTCAAGTCACTGGAGACTACGCAATAAAGAAGAGTGATCCACAAAATCAGAAAATGAAGAAGTAGGCTCTATATTTGCTCTAGCTTACTGACTTGAGAGTATTTTCAGGCTATGACACTAGGGAAAAAGAAATGAGGCAGATCTCAGAAAAAAATCGAGAATTGAGAATGTGGGTATACCACGGTAGCTAAAACTCATAGGATAGAGTACTGGAAAGGACAGAGAGATGCATAAAGAATCCTGAAGTTCTGGAACAGATGGCCTTAAGTAGTCAGTTAAGTGCTGACAAGCAAATGCATGTGGGAAACTACTTGAAACAAGAGAAATAATCATCCAAAAGTATCAGATAGCCTAGAACTTGTTTAGGATAGAGAATAGTCTGCTTTCACTGATTAAACTGAAAGATTCTTACTTCAATGAATATTAAGGAAAATCCTCCTGAAGGTCTTGCTCACCCAGTAAGGAATAATTAGTTCTATGCAGAGCACTTAAAAAAAAAAAAAAGAAAGAAAAAGAAAAAAGAAAGAAAGAAAAAAAACAAGAACTGTGGAATAAAACTGGTTTTGAGTAACATCATTTAACCTCAGAAAAAACTTCAAGTATATTTATAAAAACACATATTGTTGAGCACCTAACAAGATAATATTCACAATGTCTGGCAGCCAACCAAAAACAACTAGGAATGCAAAGGGGTGTGAATATATAACACGTGGTGAGAATAGTCAATCAACTATATTCAAGCCACAAGTGACATAAACATAACTGGCAGACATTAAGAGTTATGATAAAAAAGTTAATGACATCAGTGATATGACCAAATGTCCCAAATCAAAGTTTCATACATGAAAACTTCAGTATCTGAGATGTAAACTGCATTAGATGGGTCTTATGTCTTATTTCACATTACAGAGGGGAAAAAAGAAAAAGTGAATCTGAAGATGGCAATAGAAATATCCAAAGTAAATTATATAAAAAAAAATTTAAAAAATGTGGACTATTTGTGATAGGTCTAATAGAAATCCTCAAAGAAGAGGAAAAATAAAAAGAACAGAATATGCAGTTTTTGAAAATGTAATAGTAAAATATTTCCAGAATTGATTAAAAAGTATAAACCTACATATCCAAAAAGCTCAAGAAATCCCAACCAAAGAAACATGAAATAAATGACACGTTATAATCAAATTGTTCAAAATCAGGAATGAAGATAAAATCTTTAGCCAGGAGGATACATGTTACATGCAGAATAATACATAAATGAATGACACAGGATTCTCATCAAAAACAATATAATGACAGAGACCTTGGAGAGAGATCATTAAGCAATTTTAAAAAATCAACATTGTATTCTATACTGAGTGAAAAATATCTTCAAAAACTCAAGATGAAATAAAGACTTTGTAATATATACAAATGTTTAAACAATTCATTAGTACCACAACCATATTACAAAACATGTTAAAGGAAGTCCTTCAAGAAGACAGAAAATAATACTACAAGGAAAGATAGATCTGTACAAAAAATAAAGAGCACCAAAAATAATAACTACATACTAGTATAATTTTCTATTTATTTAAATCTATTTTAAAATAATTGATGCATATAAATATTGATGTCATGACCTTTTTATCTTTTTTCAAAATATTTTTATTTACTTATTTAAAATATAGTTGACATATAATGTACTATTAATTTCAGTTGTATAGCAAAATGAATCAATTATGCATATAAATATATACATATTCTTTTCCCCGTATAGATTATTACAAATATAGGTGTAGGATTTCATGTGCATATCATACATTCTTGATAATCATCTATTTTACACAGTAATGTGTATGTTATTCCCAAACTCCCAATTCCTTCCTTCCCCCATTGGTTTCACCTTTGGTAACGATAAGATTGGTTTTGACATCTGTGAGTTAGTTTCTATTTTATAAGTAAAATCTTTAATCATTTTTATTAAATACCACATGTAAGTGTAATCATATGATATCTGTTCTTCTGTCTGACTTACTTCACTCAGTATGATAATCTCTAGTTCCATCTATGTTGCTGCAAATGGCATTGTTTCACTCTTTTTATGACTGAAGAATATTCCATTGTGTATATGCACAACATCTTCTTTATCCATTCCTCTGTTGATAGACATGTAGACTGCTTCCATTCTTGGCTATTGCAAATAGTTCTGCAAGGGACATCAGGGTGCATGCATCTTTTTGAATTATGGTTTTATCCAGATAGATGCCCAGGAATGGGACTGCTGAATCATTTGGTAGTACTACATTTAGTTTTTTAAGGAATTTATGTACTCCATAGTAGTTACTTTTCCAGAGCAAAGGAAACAGAATGGGAAAAAATCTTTGCATTTGAACAAACCACAAGGGGTTTCTTCTCCAGTATATAAAAATATCTCATGGAGCTTTATATAAAAAACAATAAAAATGGGCCTAACATCTAAATAAACATTTTTCTAAACAAGATATACTGATGGCCAAGAAACAAATGAAAAGATGCTCAACATCAGTAATTATCAGAGAAACTGAGTCAAAACTGCAATGAGGTATCACATCACACCAGTCAGTTAAAAAAAAAAAAACAATAAACAGTCTACAAACAATAAATGCTGTAGAGGTTGTTGGTGGGAATGTAAATTGACATGAACTTTTCAGAAGGCATTTTAGCAGTTTCTTAAAAAGTTAAAACACATACCTATTGTATGACTCTGCCATTCCACTCCTGAGAATTTACTTAAGAGAAAATAAAGCTTATACACTAACCGGTTCACAAATATTTGTACACAAGCATTCAGAACAGTTTCATGTATAATATCTAAATCCTGGAAATGGCCCAAATGATTGTCAATAAATAAATGAATAAACAGTTTATGGAGCACATAGACTATGACTTAAAAATAAAAATGAATGAGCTGAAGATGAACATACAATACATAGAAGAATCTTAAGATAATTACTCTGAATGAAATGTCAGACAAAAAAACAAGTGTACATGCTGTGTGATTCCATTTGTATATAACTCTAGAAAATATTAACTAGTCTATAGTGATAGAAAGCAAATTAGTAGTTGCCTCAGAATGTGTGTGGAGAGAAAGATGAGAAAGACAATAAAGAGAAATTTCAGTGTGGCACAAGGAGACCTTACATATGTCCACTACCTTGATAAAGTTGATGGATTCATGGGTGTATATGTTAAAACATATCAAACTGTAACTTTTAATATGTACAATTGATTTTATATCAATTATAATTCAATAAACTGATAAAATAGTACCTTAATGCTGCATTTTATTTCATTACACAAAAGTGCTTTCATGTACACTATCTTATCTAATCATTCCATGGGCTTTTGATAACATTTAGAATAGCAACTGTTATTTTGGCTTCTCAGAAATGGAAACAAAATCAGAATGGTATTATTAGACTTAGACCACACAGCCTGCAGGTACTAGACAGAAATGAGTACTCTGTCTGAGTGCTAGACAGAGATGAGCCTCACGTCCTCACCTCCTGTGTGTTCTCCATTAAGTTTCTAGTCCAGTTTTGGACTGAAGTGTCTTCAGAAAAACCATTCCAGTGAGCAGGTGTTACTGGTCATTTCTCACATCCATCTTTCTGTACAGTTTGAGATGAATAGCAAGCTATATCAAATGAATTCCAAATAGTATATGCCATCTAACTTTAATAGAGCTTGCCTTTTTGGTGTTGCACATTTTCATGATATTTGCACCTGGCCAAATATTTCATGTTTGCTAAGAGATGGCATTTGGTTTGAGTTTCCTCATATCTTCCCAGGCTTTCAAGTGTGTAGTTCTCATCACTGCTTTTCATTTAACAATTAATTTTCTATTTCTCCCAACACCTCTCATATCGCCACTTTTATGGCTATTTAACTCGTTTTGTTTCCTTTGCTTTCCAAGGCCCTGCATATCAACTTAGTTTTATGTTACTTAAAAAATAGAGAGAGTAGATATACTGGTTTATTTCTTTGCAAAATATGTCAATGGACCCCAACACAGTCTTTTACTTTTAATATATGAGCAAATTTTTGTTCATGTGGACACTGATTTTTTTTCCATTTCAATGCAGATATTTCATGAATACTTTCTATAGTCTTCAGCTTGCCCTTGCCTCAATTCTTCCACAAAAATTCCCAAGTTACTACTTACTCTTTACACAAAATAATTAATATTTTCATGTGTTGGTTTAATATTTATCTCACGCTCCATTTAAAAAATACAGATTTAAAGTAAATTCACCAACCCGCCCCCCCAAAAAAAAACAAGAGAATATAATTTCCTAGAATAATGCTAAACTGATATATATTAGGAAGGGATTAGAAAGGAATGAATACAGTGGCTAATTCTTCTAAGTAAAAGAAGGATAATATAATAGAAAAAAAAATCATAGAGGTTATTATGAGGGGAAAAAATGAAAATTTTTGTCCAACCAGTTTTGGTCCTCCTACTAAATAAAGTTTATTTTTATTAGGAATTATGGAACTTGTTCCAAAATAGTTACTGTGAGGAAAGGAGAGCTTTTTTTTTTAGGTTAGGATTTTAAAATCACTATTTGATGGCATGTACAATAGCTCAAACAAGTCAGATTGATCAAATTCACCAATGAAGGTGATCAACTGGGGCTCAGAGTTATGATGGATGAGCAAAGTCCCTTTCTGGCAGCATTAAGTCCTGGACCAGCAGAGGGTAAAGACCCCATCAGTCTCTCTGCCTTCATTCACCCTTGCACATTTAGGAACTATGTTTTGCTGCTCCAGTCTCTTATCTCAAGTCCTTTTGAGGAAGCTCTATGAAGAAACAATGCAGATTTGAATTTATCATTTATGAATTATTCATTGTTATCATTATTAGCTCTCATAATTCCAGCCACACTGCTCATGTGGCTCTCTCTTTTTGCTTAAGTCATATAAAACTCAGCTGACAAAACATTAGCAGGCATACAGTGGGGAATTGGGGCCTGTTTCAGCTGATGACAGTGGTCTCCCATTCTACTGCCAGTGATTTTGTGTACATATAACTTTGTTCCCAATTTTAAGACACAAAGTTTCCAAAAGATCAAAGTGTATCAAAGAAGTAACTTGAAGATAATGAGTGTTCTTACTGGAAGAAAACCATGTCTGAGCTGGGCCAGCTTCATGAGCAAAAATAACATCCCCCACTCATCTAGATCCTATAGCCCAGTGGGGAAAGTGATGGCGGCTAATGTATATCAGTATAGTTGACCACTCCTCTTTTCTTCTTTCAAGAAGTCAGTGATTTATAGTGTAAAAGCATCTCTTTCTTTAATATCCTAAATGTCATTTATACTGATCCATTGGCTGAATTATACCTAACCTCATAAAAATGCAAATATCTAAGTAAAAAGTTACATTCCAGCCTCTGGCCCCTATTATAAGTCTGTTCATCAGGTGATTTCTCCAAATCAACTGGAAAGGGAGTGGATTAAAAACATAGCTTAGAAAGAAAGAAGTTGACAACCAAGAGCTGGCCAGGCTGCAAAGTTATGCTGGCTGCCCACTGCTCAATGGTCTCATCTCTAGTAGTCCCACTGGGATTCTTACAGATTTTGGACCTGACCGGTCAAGCTCCAGAGAGAAGCAAGTTTCTACACAATATAAGCTTAACCTTCTGGCTATTTTTTCCCACTGTTTAAGTCTAGGCCAAAACTATAGGAAGAATAATTTCCAGAGTACTATTAAATGGGAAAAAAATGTGTTCTTCAAGCCTTTTTTTAGAAGACAAGGAAGGAAGCTGGTGCCTATTTATAGAGCTCCATGTCAGTTTTATCATTTTTGACTGCACAACAACCTTGTAAAATGAATATTATTGAACTCTTTTAATGTTTCAAGTGTAGGGGAGGAACAAGTTTTTTTCTACCCTCTTAGGGTTCCTGGCTGAGTCTGTAAATGAAACCAATAGAAATGATTTGACAGGAGAAAGGCATACAATGGTATTTAATATAAGTTTTACATGATATAGCAGACTTCATATCAAAATGAGGACCCAAACAGTTAGACCTGAATATTTTATACCATGTTTGATGAAGAGTGGACAGTCATGGACAAATGTGATTGGTTGAGGAGTTATGAAGTAATTGTAGTAAACTGGGCAAAAGTTAGCAAGGTGTGTATATTACAATTTTTCTTGGTGTCCCTTTGTTTTCAGAGATAAGGATGTTATTTCCTCTGGATATAGAGCTGACACCTCTTACAGAAGGGTTCATGTCCTGGTTCATGGAAGAATGGCAGTGATGGGGGGAGTTAAGGGGCAGGGGGAAAGTTGGAGTCACCTTTCTGCATCTGCAGTTTGCTCAAACTCCTTCAGTTTTAATACAGCAGGAGTCATAATTATTTTTGTTTTCCTCCTTTGGCTGCCCCCATGGTGTATGCAAGTTACCGGGCCAGGGATTGAATCCCAGCTGGAGCTGTGACATACGTCAGATCCTTAATTTGCTGCATTGGCTGGGCATTAAACAGGCACCTCCAGAGAGGCAAGCCAGATCATTAACCCACTGTGCCACAGTGGGAAATCCAGGAGTCATATTTTGAGGTAGCATATCCTCAATCCCATCAGAAGAAACACATACTCAGAAAGCTTAAAGGTCTTGATCCATTCATTCATACATACATGTATTGTGCTGTTAGTATGAACCAGGCACTGTTACATGTGATGGGGATACACCTGTGGGGGGAAAAAAGATTAAATTCTCTGTCATAAGGAGCTTGCAATATCATGGAGAAAGCTGCAAGTTATAGTCAGTGGCAGAGATGCACTTTGAATCCAGTTCTGACCCCCATGTCTGCTCATTACCTGTAGTTACTAATCAACAAGGCCAAGGAAGCAAGTTTATTTACTATAAAGGCCCAAGTTCTTTCTACAAAAATGGCCCAAAAGTCCATAATTCCAGTGTTGCAGGTTGAGGAGGAACTATATCCTTCTTTTTTTTTCTGACTTTGTAGGTCTTTTTCCTTTGGTCTGGTTTTCCTCTGGAACATGGTTTGGAATATTCAGGCTAACTTGTAACATCTTAAGTGAAGAGGGCTGCAAGGTCAAAAAGCATGTGTTGAGATAGTCTGGGTCCTACAGTTTCTTGGGCTGAATCAACGACTCTGCTTCAGGAGGCTCTGATTTCTTCAGTTCCAAGGATGCCCTGCCTTGAACTTCTTTGTATTTGATTTGTTACAGAAACTGTATTTTTCCTCTGCTTCCATATATCTGAATGCATGAATGTTGTCCCTGGCAAAGGGAAAACTGTGTCCTGCCACCTTGTAAGGCTTTCTTGAGGACTTTCCAAAGCCCAGATTTCTCGAGAATTGGGGTGAAACAGAATGGGGATTGCAAGTAAATCAAACAGAGGTTGGAGTCTTAGAGATGAATATTGGTGAGCCTGCTGGCAGGATATACAGACACAGGTGTGCCCACACTCACTCACACCTACACACACACACACACACACACACACACACACACACACACTTGCACACACAACCCCAGGTGGAGAGGGGGATTAGTCAGCAGAGGCCCGACAAAGTGCTTCCTACACATGCTGTTCTGTCAGGCGGCACAGCTTCTTGGGCTTCAGAGGTAATTACATGGATTTTCTGTCTTGTACTTGCAAAAACACAGCCCAGCACAGCGCGGCTGCTGCTGGCTCGTCGCTGACGAGGCCTTCGGCGCTGGCAGGCAGCAGGCTGAAGGAGAATGTTTACATGCTCTCTTCAAACCCTGAGAAAACACAGGAGGTGCCAGTGGAAAGAAGAAGGGTGAGAGTCTACACAGGGGGAGAGGGCGTGAAGTTTCTCTTGGATAACCAAGCATGACATTCCTGAGAAAGGGGGGTGTACAAAAATGGGGGAATTGCTGCAGAGAAGGTAGCAGTATGCTTGTATTGATGAGTTTTATTTTCTTCCCCTTCATCCATCAGTATAATTAGTTGGTCAGTAATCTCCATTTTACTTTCAATAGATGCATCAATCAATCAATACATATTAGACCCTTCATGCCCCCAATTCTAGGCTGAATAATCTGTGTATCCGTGGGCTGGGGTCAGGCATAAACCATAGCCCCTGCACACAAGGAGATTACATGGGAGGTGGGAAGACAGTCACACATTTCAGAAAACCTGAAGAGAAGCTGGTCAGGGACTTGTGAGCAATTGAGTATGGAGTGCAGACCTCATATTAAGTCTCTACCACTGTTTGAGGATGTTCTGTTTTCTAGTCTTTACCTTACCATGGCTTATAACCAAGAAGTGGATTCCAGAAACAAGAATAAATAGAAGACAAATATACCATACTTCATCATATGGACCACAGGAGAAAAACATCCTGGAGATCTATTCTGTGCCTAAGAGATGGCCAGTGTAAGGCTATGAGAAGTTTGGAATCAGCATGCAACCTTCCATATGCAACCTCAATGCATATTGCTGGGGTGGGCAGCACTGATGCATTGCTGTATGAATGGAAAATCCCAGATCTGAAGCAGATGCATCTTCAGCCTGCAACAATGACCCTGGCCGTTACATCAGGGAAAACTCGTAGCCAGCAATATTGACCATGCATGGGTTTCTCAATTTCCTATTCCAACTGATTAAGTTTTGGGGTTTCAATGTATTTGCACTGATAGTTTAAATGCTGATGCAAACCCAGTGAAGACCTTAAGATCACCAATAGCATAAACAATTAAAAAGAGGCCTGGACTACAGGATGGGATTTTGACTTTCATGGTAATTGGCTCTGTAATTTTGAATAAGTCACATCACTCTCTGAACTTCCTTTATGTCTTCAATTTATTTGGACATTCTTAGGCCCACTCAAGGTGTTCACCATGACTGGTGGTTTTCCCCAATATTAATACTAGTCATTCTCATGGATTTCCAAGTTCATGTCCCTCCCTGGGTCTTCACTCAAACTATTCTCCCACTTAAATGCTTCCCACTCCACCTCAGTCTATCAAAGCATGGACATATTTCTAGGCTTGACTTAGGGCTACTCCCTTCCTCCAGCCTCACCTTCCCTTCCAAGCTGCATGTCCCTTCCTCCTCTGAAGCCCTAGAGCAATGCACTAGATCCAAGTAGTTGAGCACCAGAGGCCACATGGTGTAATTCCTTAATGGTTACTTTTCTTTCATTCTTCCAAGGGTATGTGGCATATTGAGACACTCAAGAGAGATGGACAAAATCACTATTGACACTTTTATTACATCTCTCAAGGGGCTGGCCATAATTAGGAAAAGTAATGAGATTCAGATTAGGATATGTCTGTCCTGAACCAGGAAAAAAAAAAAAATGAAATACAGGAGTCAAGAGAGATACTTGTATAATGGTTATTCCCCAAACAGGCCTAATAAGTTCAAATTTTCTTTCCATTCTGTTTCTCTGCTGATGGTTTTGTCTTTCACATTAGGGATTTCTCAGCTTCATTATTTACACAAATTAAAAATAAAAAAAAAATTGAACCTCAAGGGTCATCAAAAGATAAATATATATTTCTACCTTTCGACAGATTGTTCATTTATCTTTCTATCTATCCTTACAGACTGATGCCTAGAAGACAGGCTACTATTTCAGTTTATCAAACTTTATGGTCTATGGTTGCTGAATGAGGTAGATGCTATTTTACTCCCATTTTAAGATTTATAGAAGTGAAGCTCAAGGATATAAGGTAACTAGTTCGAGTTCATATGGCAAGTAGGAGATAACAAATTCAAATCTAGGTCTCTTTTCATCACTTAAACTTCATAAACTTAATAAAGATATCAGGGGAGTTAAATAATTCCTGAAATGCACAAAAACATGAGTAGGTGAATCGGTGGTTATGAGCTTAGGAAATGAATTGAAGTAGAAAAAATGATTTGGATAATTTGGAAAGATTTTTATCAGAAATGAGATTTAGGTTTCTATACTACTTAAACAATTCTATAAATGGTTCATTTGTGGAATACGATGATGTTTAATATATTTAAAGTATGAAAAGTCCCTCAAGTTGAAACAACAACAGAAAATAAGCAGCAGAAAGTTTCAAGTGGTCACAGTGAATGTAAAGTTTTACAAAGAGGGAAACATTCCCTTTGGGTGCTATGATCACTCTTTCTACTCACTAGAGTCCCATTTGCAGTACTGAAGAAGTAACCTGAAATAGACTGCAATAGTAAATGACTCTGCTACAGAACAATAATTTACAGGTGTGTTCACTGCTTGCAATAGCAGTGTTCTAAGCAATTGTGGTGTTTTAGACTCTCTCTCTCTTCTGCCTCTGTCTCTTTCTGTTTATAAGAATTTCTGTGTAAAATTGGTAGCTACAACACAAACTTTTATTTCCCCTTTTTGTTGAAACCCCATTAAAAGGACAATTTATGACTAAAGAATAAGTCCACAAAAACAAAGGAAATTAGACAAGATAAAAAAATCAGATTAGAACTGTCAAAATTTTTGAATAAGCAGATTGGTGAATAATAGCTGATTTAATAGATTAGAGAATGTTTAAGCCTAATTACCTGCATAGGAAAAAATATAGAAAAAATTTTGATTCACTCTGCAAAGCCCAGTTAGAATTTGGGGGATCTTCTTTTTTTATTTTATTTTATTTTATTTTATTTTTTCCTTTTTATGGTCACACCTGAGGCACATGGAAGTTCCTGGGCCAGGGGTTCAATTGGCACTTCAGCTGAGGCCTACGCTACTGCCACAGCAACACCAGATCTAAGCCACATCTGCAAAATGTGCTGCAGCTTGTGGAAACACCAGTTCCTTAACCCACTTAGCAAGAGCCAGGATCAAATTCAGATCCTCAGAGACAACACTGGATCCTCATTCTGGTGAGTCACAATGGAACTCAGCACATGTGTCTTTTATAGATGAATGTACTTGATTATGTTAGTAGATTTTTCTTCCTCTTCCAAAAGAATGTGACCTCCTGAAAGGTGATAACCATGTTTAATTAAGTGATATATCCTTGATTCTTAGCATAAGTCCTAATAGTTTATTTCATCTTCAAAACAATCTTAAAAAGGAGGGACTCTTTAACACACACAAAAAATCTAAAACTCTGGGATAATAAGTCACTTGTGTGAGAGCAAACCTTTTATAAGTAAGAGGTCAAATTCAATTCCTGGACATTGGGAGCTTATGGCTTTTACTGCACTGTGCTGTAACTCACTGGATGCTTGAGTAATGTGCCTTTGCCATAGAGGTCTGGGGCTGGGACACCTCAGGCTCAGTTCTGACCTGAAAACAGCTAGCTATCTAATTTTCAGATTACTTTGTTTCTCTTTTGTAGGGCCTGGATATGAGGACTACATTTCTACAGCAGAGGTACCCATGTCTTGTCAGTGGCATGCTACTTGGTATAATGCATATGAAATCTCTGTGAAATATCCCAACACACAATATGAGATGGTGAATTTTAATTGCAATCTGACCTATGCTTGGAAGTTTGAAAATGGATTTTCTTAAATATGGGCCTTTATGCTTACATTCTTCTAAACAATGCATATGTTACCTCTCTCTACATTTGCCTTCTAGCCTGACACATATTTCAGTTGCACAAAGATAATGTGATGTTCATGTATTATTACTTCTTGACAGTTTGGGTGAAAATAAAATAAGACTACTATTAATGTTATTAAAGCCATTTAAATTACATCTCCATCTTAAACATTGAGCAGAGCCAGTAGAGACAATCAATATTAGAAAAGGCAAGAAAGAAAATTATTCAGGCAAGATGTTTTATTTGAAAACTTTTAACAAAGATTCTTTAATATATAGGAACTAAAAAAATTAAATCTTGTTTTGACACTATTCATTTAATACAGAGAAATATGTTGGAGTATATAAAAAGTCATTTTTTAAAGACAAAGGAAATTTGACACAATATAGTTTAAAAAGATTTATTTTTGTGGAAAAATAGAATTCTCTCTATATTATAGCTCTACATCCTATTACTTCCATTTGATACTGAAAAATAGAAAAAGATAACTCACATCTAAAGAAACGTTGATTCCAATGCATTTTCAATTCAAATAAACAGTCTTCTCTCAACAATGAAATTCATATAAAAAAGTGCATTTTTTTTCTTTTTTCCTCCTTTTATTTATATATCCACAATCAGACAAGCTATAACACTGTCTAAACAACTGTATGCATTAACAAACAAACATAGATCAATAGCTATAATTTGACTCACATGCACTGTTCTCTATAAAAACATCAATAGTCTAAAAGCTGAGTGGGCATAGCTGGAAAAAATATGCTTCACAGACATAATGTTGGCAGAAGATTAAATAACCAGATGTCAGGGAGAAAAAAATTCAATGAAACTAAATGCATATTGGAAATGTACAGGTATTCTGTAGAGCTAAACTGTTCAGGATTAATAATAAGAAAATTATCTTCTACTTGCAGTCATTCAATTACTATGTGTGCAAATATTTTGGATTGGATGTTTCCTATTCAAATATATTATTATCTACCTAAGGAGCCCTGTTGGGAGTCAAGGCAGAACTAGGATATGAGTTGCACAATGCAGTCCAATCTGAAAACAATATCTTAAGTTGCTATACAGCCTTTCATAAGTGAAACCACAGATGACTTGTGTCATTCAAATCTATAGCACTGTGACGGAGCAATGAAAAGGGAATATATAACTTAGTATTGGTCTCAGGCAGCTGAAAGAAGCCAAGTTTATGTAGAGCATTTGATTGAAAATAGATGAAATTCAAGAGTATGTCAATTCAGCCAGCACCTACACAAACCAAAAAGCAAATAAGCCATTTACCATTTTATTATAAGGTGATATGCATATGGATAGGGCAGCACACCAGGGATACAGGCCATACAACATTTTTATCATTTCCAGTATTATTATATGGAATAATTCATTGTAATTACATGCAATAGAAGACAGTGTATCACCTATGACTAACATCTTTTTTAAAGTATTAATCTTGGCTTTTCAGCAGTCTCAGATTTACAGAAGTGACCACAGCAAGAGAAAATATCTTCTTATTTTTAAAAACTGTTAACTCACCTAAAAAAATTGCTGTATTGTAGGTGTACAAGCAGTATCTCATGCATATCCATAGATCTAAACTACTTAAATTGCTTAAAGGGCACAAGCTTATTGTTTTTGTAAACTTTCATACATATAAGGCAACACAATACATTAAACCAATCCACTTGCTTATGTAAATGTTATATGTCAGATTCTGTCTAGAAAATAAGAGAATGAAGAGAGGAAATGGACTGTGGGATGGGATTTAATATTGGATGCAATTACATAGGTGGAAGAGGACATGAATAGAGAGGTTATTTTCCCAGGGGAAAATAACTGAGAGAAAAACAAAACCATCATTTAGAACAGAGATATTAAGACAGATATGAAGTCTTTTGGCCTGCAGATATAAACAAGGGTGGGTGTTTAGAAATGTATTGTAAAAGAGAAAAATCAAAGTTTCAAATTGATGAGTCTTAGATTTAAGAGTGGAGATCAAGACAAATACAAAAACAAAAATAAAAATAAAAGCAAAATAGAAAGCCAAGGCCCTTGGGATAGGAATGATGTAAAGGAGGAATATAGGGACTAGTCTCTATTGAAAAAGTTACCTAAACATGCACTTTCATTTTTCCTAAAAAACACCATGAGGAAAAGATTGATAGATGTAAGTAGATAAATGATGATGATGATTTTGATGGTGAAGATTAAGATATATATATAGATAGATAGATAGATAGATAGATAGATAGATAGATATACAGACACACACAGCCATAAAATTTTTAACGTAAATCAGTAAGAAAAGCATACCAATGAAATAAATGACAAAGGATGGGGTCAGGCATACAACTATCTTCAATATCACTAGTTAAGAAAGAAATCCTAAATAAACTAAGCTTAATTTAATCCATCAAATTGGCTAATGTAATATAAAGACACACCACCACAGTAATATTTGTGATGATGCAGGCACTCTTTCTGTCAATATGATGATTTTAGACATTTTAAAAGAAAATCTCAGAATGTTGCATATATTATATATGTTATATATATAAATTATATATTACATGTTATATATATAAATTGTAACATACATGCAATGTACCCTAACATTATCAACTATTCACATATACTTAGCAGAGTATTTCAAGGAAGACTAAACTGAAATTGGAGTCTCTTTCCAGGGAATTGGTGAAGTGACATCTGCTCCTGATCCTCTTCATTTTCTTTGTAGGTTTTTAAGTGCATGGAGAGATAGAGAATTAGAGGTAGGCTCTGTGGACCATATCTGAGTTCTGGAAGACAGGCTGAAAAGAAATGTCAAGACATTGATTTAAAAGATGTTTTGAGACGCTGATTATAAAGTACACTGCTTTGAGTCCCTAGAGACAAAGTTCAGTAAGTGTTTAGAGCAGATGTGAGGATAGGGCATAGCCTACTAATGCTTTTATGAAGCTTGAGGTTTTAGAAATGTTTAGGAATCTGGTAGTAAGGCAGCCTCTACAAAAGAGGGGGGATATGTTGACAGGGGAGGGATGGTAGCAGTGGCAGCAATAAAGACTTACCTCTATGAGGCCTTCAAGAAATAGCATCATCTGAGGCTAAAATGATGAAAGCATGAAAGAACGTTCCATGTGAACATGCACGACACAGCTAGGAACTCAGAGACAATTGAGGACATTCTTTTTGTTTTATGATGTTTTTCCAGTATAGCTGGTTTAGAGTGTTCTGTCAATTTTCTACTGTACAGCATGGTGACCCAATTACCCATACATGTATACATTCTTTTTTCTCAGAATGGCCATCATTAATAAGTCCACAAATAACAAATGCTGGAGGGCGTGTGAAGAAAAGGGAACCCTTCTGCACTGTTTGTGGGAATGTAAGCTGGTACAACCACTATGGAGAACAGTATGGAGGTACCTTAGAAAACTATACATTGAACTACTATGTGACACAGCAACCCCACTCTTGGGCATATATCTGGACAAAACGTTCCTTAAAGAAGACACATGCACCCACATGTTCATTGCAGCACTATTCACAATGGCCAAGACATGGAAACAACCCAAATGTCCATCAACAGAGGATTGGATTCGGAAGATGTGGTATATATACACAATGGAATACTACTCAGCCATAAAAACGAACAAAATAATGACATTTGCAGCAACATGAATGGAAATAGAGACTCTCATACTGAGTGAAGAAAGTCAGAAAGAGGACATTCTTATAGGTAATAGTGGTTAAAAACATTGACAAATATCATTGTCAAAATCAGTCAACGAATTCTTTTAGAGCAACCCCAAATAAGGGGCACAGCCAAATGCCATGCAATTCCCAAGTTGAAGCCTCAACAGAAATAAAATTTCTGGAATAGAGTAGAAGCAGTAACTTCAATAATTCTCATAAATGTCCCCCAATATAGAGAAAATTGACTATATACTAATCTTCTCCCTTTTTAAACTGATATGTTGTAGAAAATAGGGAATAAGAATGACAGGCTTGTGTCTCTGATGGTAATGAGTGCTCTGGCTCCAAACATTCAGTGGGAGAAACAACTCAGTCTACATAAAGGATGAGTACCCACCAATTAATCAATAGAAACTATAGAAACTATAGCATCCCAGAGGCAGAAGAGGAGTTGGATGAGGGAACTCTCCTAAACCTATGGGTGCCAGCAGACTGGAATGGGGCCAAGGCTAGAATAAAAACTCCTGCTGGTATTTACAAATATTTTTCCACCTATAGGAACTAGGTCTCTTGAAGGGCATATGGAACACCATTTTTTTTCTGAACTCATGCCCAGCCCCAGATACATCCTCAAGGTATAAAAAAGATAAGTTAGAAAACAGATACCCAAATCTCAAGTTATAGCTTAGAGGAGAAAGCAAACAGGTCTCAGTTCTTTTGGGAAGTAATAACTCTCTCTCTCTTCCTCTCTTTCACTCTCTCTCTCTTTCTCTTTCTCGCTCTCTCACATATACTTTCTCACACACACTCATGAACAAACACATACACCATAAAGAGAAAATAAAGTATTGAAAAGCTACCCAATAAGAATTTTCAGAAGACCAGAGGGCAAAGGAAAGGGAGATTGTAGAATTAGGAAATAATATAAAAGCCCAAAGAAATGAAAACACATTTGAAAAGTTCAGGTTATAGACATAGAAAGAAAACTTGAGAAACTCACAGTGATGACATATGAGAAAAACAAAACACAAAACTGAAGCAGATGGAGAGCTGATACTGATGCACAGGTGAGAAAGGTGAGGATACTGTGTGTCCTTGAAGTAGGTGCTTAACAAATATGACGAAAGACACTCAAATAGAAAATCAGTCCCTTAACTCAAGAAATAAATGAATCTTTAAAACATACAGAGGTTTTGAAATAATTAAAAACAGAATATTCAGCAATGTGAAATATGCTGATTTGATAATTCTTGCAACTCAAAGATAAAGGTAAAGGTATTTTTGCTATTCGGAGAGGAGAAGCAAATAACAGGCAAAAAAAAAAAAAAACAATACTGAGTTGGCTTCATGCATCTTGACAGTCAAATATTTGATATGAGAAACCGGTGAAACAATGCTGCCAAATTTTTAAGAAAAGGAAATAATACATATCAAGATGTAGTTCAGAGAGTAAAGCAACAGTTTTTTGACAATGAAAGAATTCAGAGAGTTTTATATGCATGTTCCCTTCTTTAAAACAAAAACACCACCAACGACAAGGAAATGTCCTAAATATTAATTCCAGCAAGTTGAAAGATGAATCAAAACAAAGATTTCAGTAATTATAGGAGGTGTAATTTTTAATAAAGTATCTTCGTTTTATTATAGTTATTAAATACAGAAATAACACTAGGATCTTTTTTGAATTCAAAAAAGTCTTTAAAATGTTAAAATGTAATTTATCTAAATCTCAATAACTATAAAATAATCAAGATTAAAATATCACATTAATATGTAGAAGCTGGAAATGGGAGGTGTGATGAGTGAGGACATCACTGCCCTTTTCTTTCTGGGTGGAGGGCAAATCGATACTACCATTAATTGAAACACAGAATTTAAAAATCTGTTTTTCTTAATAGGATCTTTTAGGAAAATATCACTTTCATCATATTTTTTCTAACTCAGCCATGGTTTGCAGTTTCAACTATATATGTTTCCTTCTGCTAAATACTTGTAACAGGAGATTGAACACTTTTAATTTTAAAACATACTATGCCTTTATAAGATCCCAGTTTATGACATCAGCACTTTCTTATCCATTCTCTCTCTGCTTTTCTTTCTCTGTCTCACTTTTCTTCCTCCCACCATATATTTGGTGATTGAACCTTTACTGTTATTTCTTTTAATCCCTCCCAACCCCTTTTATATTATTGATTTTACAGAATGTATGTATATATTCATACATGTACTCATGATGCATGCATATGTTTGTGTCATCAAATAAAAAGCAAACCTGACTTAGTAAGGAGAAATTTTATTGGGAAGGATTATGGAAGGAGGGTCCTTGTAATAACAAGACAGTTGAATTGGAGAGAAATCCATGAGATCTGAAAGTGTCCCAAGGGTTAGCCAAAGAGTTTTATTTCTTTCTTTCTTTTTTAAATGAGTGTGGACAAGGGTAGAAAGAACTGGATGTGGGAAAGTAGAATAAAAGTGTGATGTAATTCATTAAATCAGAGAATGTTTTGCCCTGAGACCAGCCCATTCTCTGGAGGGGCTCTGTTTGCTGCTCACGTTGAGTGGGCTAAATTCAGGGAACAGGGGAAGGAGAAAATCTTAATCAGAGTTTGGTTAACAAGAATATGTTCAGATTGATCAGTGGGGATAAGCAGTTCAGTTAATCTCTCATGAAGCAAAGAACGGCAAATTGGAAAGTCTCTACCTGGTAAACAAGGGGGCATCTGTTAATCTTATCAACTCACGTGAGGAAGAGTGGGAACTTGCTGTTTTTTTGAAACACAAAAGGATGGGGGTATTTCTTAACCTTCCCTATTTTCCAGGAGCACAGGGCCCAGGTAAAATATAACATCATCGATAACTGTGTATTTGAATGTGTGTGTGTGTGTGTGTGTGTGTAATATTTCCTACCAAAAAAAACCTTACACAATAAAAGCTACTTTAAAACAATGTGAAAATAAGTCAAATAGAAACAATCACAGAGAAAATAAAACCAAAGCAGACCTCTGTTTCTGGACACATTTTAAACGTTGAATGCCCAGTTACTAATTTCACAGGTGGAATTCAACTGGAGTTGGTATGGAAGCTGTTTAAATATTTCCAACTTCTTTATATTTATAAAGATATAACTAAAAGAGCCATAGTGTGAAGTTCTTGGTCAGTATCCAGAAAGATGGACTCTGGACAGAGTTGGGAGTATAGGCTCTTACATATACCCATCCCAGGAGTTGACCACACTTAGAAGTTTACAGCACAGCAAAGCCATAAGGAAGAAAATATATGCATTTCTTCATTCATTCTTTCACTCTTCAAAGAAATATCCATAACATATCTTTTTCCCCTGTTACTGGTGAGGAGTATAAAGTGAATATGATTATGTTTTATCTCCCTTATGATTATAAGCCTCTGGAGTATTTTGGATTACTTTTTTTTTTTTTTCCGTCCATGCTAGTGGCATGTGGAGATTTCCTGGCTGAGGATCAAACCTGATCCACAGCAGCCCCTGAAGTGACAATACCAGATCCTTAATCTGTTGGGCAAAAGGAAACCCTCTCCTGACATGTTAATGATTTAAATGACAATACCAGAAGACAGAAATGCCACAAGATAACACAGGACAAACTAAGTGTATAGAAAATATTATATTTCAATTTATCACCTCAAACTAATAAGGTCGAGGTGATAAAGAGAACCGTGCAATATGAGACAAGCCAGTGTGGATTCTGGCTCATCAAATGAGACTCACGTGTGGATTCAATTGAGTGAAGAAATGCACATGTAATGTCAGAATGGTGGGAGGTAGAGTAAAAAAAAAAATTAGGAGCAGCAAATGTAATAGTTAAGGGATCAGGCTGCCTTATGTAAGAGAAGGGCATCTCAGACTATGGCCCACCCTGGTTCACACCTTTCCTGACACTAGTGTGTCATTTTCCTTTGGTGATTCACCTGCATGCATGACTATTCATGGCTGGAGGCAGCTGCATGCTCATTAATCTCAGCCAGCACGTTCCTTTTTGCTTTCTCATAAGGCCCAGGATAGATACCGATACTCATTATCAAGGGGTATCTGCAGACATTTTATCACAGTTTGGCCCTGACAACTCCTGCCTGGCTCCAGGATGAAAGAGCCATCATATTCATTGTGTAACTATCTCTATTTCAAAGAAAGTTGAATCTGTTATTCTCTATTTTGTCATTTGGCAAAGCCTGGACACCTTTTACCTTGGCTTTCTAGCTAATCCATTCTTCACCTTCTTGGTAAGACCTCTTATTTATATTTACTGGGACAACCATATGCATGTTCACAAGGCAAATTGGAGTCAACTGCAAACAGACACACAGCTCCCATAAGGTCAGTAAAAGCTCTATAACTTAATCAATATTTAATTAAACATATTTCCTTATACTAGTTACTCATTTACACAAAATTTTATATCAGGAAAACTGTTTATAATTGTATTTTTCCTTATTTTTTCCAGCATAGTATCATGCTTAATTAACCCAAAGCATAGAAATGTTTGGTGACCGAGCTTAAGTCACACAGCAAAGGCTTAAGTCACAGAGCAAAGAAAATTATGTATAATTCGTCTATCCATCTCTTCAGCAAATCTCTCTTTACATGTTTCCATTTTTACTACTCTTGCCTTTCCTGCAGAATGTCCCTGCCCTCCCACACTGTAAATATACTAGATTTCCTCAATTCTAAAGCATCATTGATGTCTAAATGCTGAATCAATTTAAATATAGTTTACTGAGGCTAACGATAGAAATACATTTACTGAGTTAAATTTGTGCTTTCAATAGTCATACACATGTTGATTCACATAACGTTAAATTTAAAAATCCAGTGATTTATATTTTATAATTGAGAAAGATCTTATATCCTTATCCTTATAACTCCTAATCTTTCAAGGTCAAGTTCAAATATCTGCATATACAGGAAGCATTTCCTCTTTGCCTCACCTGGAAATGACTTCTCTGTCCTTAAAAGTCCAATCACACTTGTTTAGTCATTCTTTACATGACATTTAAGTGCATTGCTTATCTAGCCAGGCTATATTCTTTTCATAGGAACGTTAGCATAGAAGAGGTTAGAATATCTTACATTCCAAACACTCTTAAATGAATGAAACAGGCACTCAATAAATATTTCTTGCCTGTCTGCACAGAACCAAAACAGTAGATTAATTTTTGTCCATTAAGGAAGCAAATGTTTTGCTGACACAACATTATAGGTTCTTCCTTTCTACTGGTGTGACTCTTTGGATACTGTAAAGATTTGGTCATACCAAAGCCTTTTTAATCAGTTAATGTTTATTATGTTCTCATTAATGCATTTGAGTTCTCCCAGATGAGCAGGAATTGTAAACTTAGAGTTAGCTCTAATCAGATTTGTTCCTATCAGAAGGTAAGACATGTCTTCTTTTCAGAGGGTTTCACTTTAATACCAAGGGGGTAGTGAGCAGCAGGAAAGTTTTGATCCTCCAGTGTGATCTCAGAAGGAAAGTAGAAACAGACACAAATTTCAAAGTCATGGTTCAGGAGAAGTTCCCATCATGGTGCAGCAGAAGCCATGAGGTTGTGGGTTTGATCCCTTGTCTTGCTCAGTGGGTTAAGGATCCGGTGTTGCTGTGAGCTGTGGTGTAGGTCGCAGACTTGGCTCAGATCTGGCATTGCTGTGGCTGTGGCATAGGCTATAACTCCGATTAGACCTCTGACCTGGGAACCTCCATTTGCGCGGGTGTGGCCCTAAAAAGATGAAAGACAAAGTCATCGTTCAGAGAATATCATCTAAATAGGGAAGAAATTGCCTGCCTGGTTCATCCTTAAATTAACCGGGCACCCCTTGGCCCCACAAATGGCTCAGGTCACTTGACTTTTTAAATTTTTTCATGTGGTTTTAGCAGTTGTTTCAAAAAAGAAACATCTGTTTTCAACATCTCTTCTAGTAACTACTCCTTGAAGTTGTTATTTTAACTTTTTCTAGCATCATCCTTTCACTGAGACAATTTGGGTGTAAACAAGATAATCAAGATTTTTTTTTTAATGAGAAAAATAAAAGTGAAAGAGGATTCTAAGACTTGCAGCAAAGATATATGAACCTCTCCCCTGAGAGTAGTGGGGAAATTTAGTTCATGAATTTTGTGTCACATGGCGTTTGCCTTCCTCTTTTTTTTTTTTTTTGATACCTTGCATTCCACATCAGCTCAACCCCAATTGCCTCTCATACTAAACCCAATATTCTCAGCACCTCTGGTGAGTTTGTTTTTTCATAGTTAAATGGGAATTTGCCAGTAAGTATCTCAGAGTTGGAAAAATTTCTCCTCTTTTCACTATTTGTGATATCACTTCTCTGTGTCCCAGCCCTTCTGTATCCCTGCCAAACTAATTAAATAAACATATTCTTGTAAGTGATGCAGATTATTAGTGCATGGGCACATGTAATGCTTCGGAGGTGTCTTTAGTGTATTCACGTAGAGTAGACTTCCAAGAGAATCAGTTTGGCTAAGGAGTTAATTCTAATTGCCCTGAAGTCGCATCTCATCGAGTAGTCCATGTATCTGACCTATTGCAAATGGAATAGAAGGGGAACTACAACTCAGACCCAATCTAGGACAGAGAGCAGAGAAGCTATATTCTCATGCAATGGCATGCCCTCAATCTTTAAATGTACTAAGGAAAACAAATTTATTATTTTTCTGTAAGTCATTAAAGAAGTTATTTTTACAGATAAATTTCTTTTGCCCTCTCAATTAGTCATTGTCCTGTCCCTCACCAAGTTCCACAGTTGCCCACTCTGCATTCATTAGTGCTAACTGATACTTATACTTTCCTAATTTAACATTTTCAAAAAATAACTCACAATTTATATTTTTGTGCTTTTTAGTGTTCTGTGTATCTTACACTTAAATCTTACATTTGCATTTACCGAGTCATGAAATTTTAAGGCTAGAAGGAACCTATAAATCATTTAGTTCAATTTTCTCCTTTCATAAACCAAAAGAACAGACATATTAAGTGGTTTATTTCAAGGTCACCTGATAATCAAATAACCAAATCAGGATGAGAACTAGTTAATAGGGTGCTGGGTCTAGTGCAATTACTTGATATAATTTTCTTTGGAAGTATGTTTTCTTTAAGAATTTGCCTTTAATGATTCCATATATAACATTATCTCAAATATTTGAATAACTTTCTGCTTCTTATCCTTCAAAAATTTACAGATTATTGCAAATATTAATGGAAAGGAATTCCAAACTTGGGAACCAACTTGTTTGAAGGCAAAATGATCTACATATTCATGCTGGTTTTGATAGCCTGGCATGTCTCCAGCACACAGTAAACAGACAGATACAGAAGACCTTTATTCCAGATGCTGCATTTAGCAGGGTGGTATCTAATACATTAGAGATGTTTTCCCAAGTTTCTCTCTGATAAAATAATTCATAATGATATCAAGGTCAGTGAAAGCTGAGGCTATTTGTTCTGAAGATACCAGACATGCAAGGTAAATCTCCTAGGAGACTATTACAAGCCATCAACAAAACACCAGCTAAGGATGTAAATTTTCATTCCCTCTGTAAATCTTCAGCTTACGTCTCTCATGGCAACCTCTGCCCATTCATACCCAATACCTCCTGACTCAGTCCTTGCATGGACTTCAGGATAGAGCACTTACTACATAATTTACAAAGCTCTTTAGGACTCAAACCCAACTAGGAATTTCTGCAAAGCAAGAAAATAAACATTTCTTCCATTTTCCAAATATGAGATGCCAGACTCAGGGCATCAGAACTTTTCACTCAAAGATTCAAAGCAAAGGATGTGGCAATAATTGCAGTATGTGTACTAAAACCTATTATTCAATCTCCTTGAGGAAATTAATTTTATGTCCTTATAAGTTGGAGAAAATTAAATTCATTTGATAAACTCCATGGGATATGCCCTTGTTCCAGGGTCAGATCCTCCAGGGCTGAATTTTTTATAAAACTTTAAAAATAAAATGTAACTATTGGAAATTTAATAAGCATCTGACATTGCATATGGCAATATACTTCCTATGGGAATGAAAATATATGCATATCTTCCATAAATATTATATATTTATATTCTTTTTATGAATAGATGTGTTATGCAAATATGGTTGAATTGTCTATTCAGTTATCTCTGTACATGAGATCATACACATAGAACTAAGTTATTGGTTAGTCTCTGAGGGGAGGGTAAGGAAGGTATGAGCAGTGGTGAGAGTAGCTTAGTATCCATTCCATGACCAACCTTATGTAGAGAACAGGACAGCTATAATTAACTATAAGTAGCAGGTAAAAGAATTGTTTTCATGAAGGCCTTGTTCGACTAGAAGCCTCCATGTGACAAAATGTAACAGAGCTCAGGTTCTAGAAGGCTATGCTGCCCCCTTGTTCCATGATATGATGCCTGCAGGATTAGTAGTAAGTGAATTATAGCAGTGTTGGCCTTGCAGTTTGGGGGACACAGATACACCCAAAGCAGAAGAAGAAGGAGCAGAGGTAGCACTGCTTAGGCTCCACCCCCAACTACAGGCAAGTAGATGCATGCATGAGGCAAGGGAAGACATTTGAGAAGGAGCTTTGTGAATGTATTTGAGTCACCTCTATGGACTCCCAAAAAATGACTGGGAAATATTTTGACTGTGTTGGGCTATGTACACATGACCTGATAGGTCATTCACAAGAAGCAGTGCAAGAAGACCAGATAGATTGTTCCCAATAATTGCAGTCCTCATTCATCCTTCCCTTGACTAGTGCCTAGTAACTGTATCAGTAATGATGTTTTGTACACTCTCTGAGACCCCTCTCCATTTGATTCTGTCCATAAAAGTTTACCCTCAAGTCATCTTTAAGCTGTGACTTTCAGTTTTATTTTTAGTAGATAAATTAGACATTTGACACAAGTCCAAATGATATCAACTGATAAATAATGAAGAATAAAACTTCCCTTATATCCCTTTACCTTCTTAGAGGTATCTACTGTTACCAGTTTCTCATGTGTACTTATAAAGGAATTCTATGATTATCATAGACTTTAAAATGCACCATGGACTATATTCTTTAGAAATGACCCAAGCACATATATACATATGATAGATTGTTTCAGTATTTGCCAGGATCATAGAATCTCAAAGATGGATAAAACTTCAGAGGTGATAACACTGATCCTAGACATTCAGAAAACACACATACCATATACATTTATACACAGGTCCAGGGATCCTGGGGTAAAGCGTTAACACTGCTTGAGAATTCAAGACAAATTATGCTATGGAGAGTAGCAGACCCTGAAAAAGGGAGCTGAGCTCTGGCATTTTACACCATGCAAAGACAAGCTTTGCAATGCGTATTAAAAGCACTCTTTACAATCAAGATTTGGCAAATCACCCAGAATTCGTAACTTTCCCACCACGGCAGAAATCTCATTATGTATAACCTTTTAAATGGGACCAGAGAAACATTTTCAACTTGATTCTCATTGTGCACAACCTCTACTTTGAAGTACAGTCCAAATGGAGACAAAATGTATATTATTTTTGCAATGGACTTGTAGTGCCAAAAGCAGTTTTACATTCCCTTTTATTCAAGAGCCAAATAGCTTGCCTGCATTCTCTTTCTTTCTCTCTCTCTCCCTCCTTCCTTAACACACACACACACACACACACACACACACACACACACAAACACACACAAACCCTAGAGGCTTTTTGTGAACTAGCTGGGCAACAATTTCTGGCAAGCATGGCTCCAGTATGAAGGTCCACCACTCAATCTTACCACAGTGGATGTGGTAAATTTGGTTCTTATTTCATGGGCCCTATATGGCAGGTGTACTTTAAAAAATGAAAGGACAATCCCCAAGATATTTTGTTATGATGGCATTTGTGGCCATGTGCAAATTTATCTTGTATAGATTATCTCATATGCTCATACAATTTATAGATAGATCTAGCTTTCTATTCTAATGCTTGAGCTCTCATTGTGTTCTTTCACTTAAAATAGTCTCACAAAACACTACCAGTTACTTTGGTGCTGAGTGCTGTAATTAATATTCAAATAATCATCACTAAAATCCTATAAGAGCTATGATTATAACCATTTTACACTCAAAGAAACCAAGAAACAAATAAGGATGTAGTACACATATCAGAATCTTATTCAATTCTTATAACTCCAAGAAGGAAAATGAAATGATAAAATTAAATTGCTTTTGTGTTAACCACTGCATATGTGAGTATATTTACTCATATGCAGACACACATGCACACATAATGCTTTCTTTTAATGTTAGCCTTCTTTGCACCTTAAACTTTTGTACTTATTCAATATAGAGAGATAAGTAGAGAGATGTTTTTACCTGTTGGTTATTTTCTCAGATATCCACTTGAATTATTAGGTAAACAAAGGCTGAAAGAGCTCCTAGATTGGTTGATTTCAGGGTTATGTAATCAATATTTTTAACAAATTCTTTTTAGTGTGCACCATTTACTAGGCAGCTAATAGTGGGATGGGCTAAAGATTCAAGGGTGAAATTAACACACACACACACACACAAACTGTCCTCATAAATACCTGTCCATATGGTATGGAAAGCCTGGACCAGGACCTGGCAAACATTTTCTGTAAAAAGGCAGATCACAATATTTTTGGCTTTATGGGCCATATAGCGTCTATCACAAATAGTCAGCTTGACTTTGTAGCGCAAAAACAACCTTAGACAATGTGGGAAAGAATGACTGTGGCTAGGTTCCAGTAGTATCATATAATCTTTATGTGTCACAGATATTTTTTCTTTTGAATTTTTCAAAAATTTAAAAAAGTAAAATTCAGGAATACTTTTTCAACCTGATGAAGTCCATTTATGAAAAGAAAAATCCACATCTCACATAGTCTTCAGTGGTAAAAGAGGGAAAGACTTTCCACTAAGGTCAGGAGCAAGACAGTGATGTCCATTTCATCATGCTATACAGGATTCTACTGAAATTCTACTCAGAGCAGTTAGACAACATAAAGAAACAAAAGGTATGCAAATTGGAATGGAAGAAGTAAAACCACCCCTAGTCTCAGATGTCACAATTTCATATATGAAAAAATCAAAAGAATACATACATTACAACCTGATCAGGTTTACATACAAATTCAGCAAAGTTTCAGAGTATAGGATCAATACATTAAAACTATTTATGTTTCTAGACATCAGTACCAAACAATCCAAAAAGGAACTTTGAAAAAATTACATTTATAATAGGATTCAAAAAACTACAACACGTAAGAGTAAATTTAACCAAATCTACCCATCTATACAATGAAAACTACAAAACTGATAGTACAACAAAAATTGCTAACAGTAATAAAAGATATAAATCAATAGAAAGATATCTTATGTTCATGGATTAGAAGATTTAATATTAAGAAATCAAAACTACCCAAAGTGATGTATGGATTCAAAACAATTTCTATCAAAATTCCAATGGTGTTCTTTTAAGAACTAGAAAACCCAATTTTCAATTGTCTCAAATAACCAATAAAATTGAAAAAAAAGAACAATATCATACATTCAAATTCAAAATATCATAAAACGACAATAATCAATATTATGCATGGTACTGGCATTAGGATAGGTATATAGACCAAACCAATGGAATTAAATTGAGAGTCCAGAAGTGAGCCCATACATCTATAGCCAATTGAATCCATAACAAAATGGTAAACAATCCAATTAAAAATGGACAAAGAACTTGAATGACCAAAAGACCTAATATACAAAGAGCTAATAAGGACATGAAGAAAATGCCAATATTATTAGTCATTCTGTTAATGCAAAAAAATCCACAATAAACTATCACCTCATAGCCACTTAGATGGCTATAAAATATATATATAGTATATTATATATATAAACTAACATATTCAAGAGGATGTACAGAAATTGTATGTTGCCGAATAAAATGAAAGGTGGCTTAGTAGCTGTGGAAAACAGTTTGGCATTTCCTCAAAAAGTTAAATAAATATAATTTATCACATGATCTTATGTTCCTAGAATTAAAAAGAAATATTCAAATAATTTAAATATGTGCATGTTCACAGCAGCACTATTTACATCAGCCAAAATTTGGAAACTAAAATAACCATGAAGGATGAATAGGTAAACAAACTGTAACATATATATATTTAACTATAAAATAATTTGATAATAATATATTAGTATTTATTTGTAATAATTATTTATTAGTAATACAATCATATACTTTAAAATGTATTATTAAATATTTTTATAAAATCGTATGTATTTTTTAAAAATAAAAATGAATAACTTGCTACAATATGGATAAACCTCCCAAACAATATGCTAAGTGAAAGAAGCCAGACACAATAGGTTACATATTATATGATTCATTTTATTTATATGGAATATTCAGAATAGATAACCTATAGAGATGGAAAATGGTTTAGTGGTTTGGGGGCTGAGGGGAGGGGAGCATAAGGGCTGGGGAGAGGGGAGCATGGGGTAAAACTGCTTAATGGGTATTGGGTTGTACTTTGGAGTGTTGACAATGTTTTGGAAATAGATGGAGATGATAGCTGCACAGCACTGTAAATACATTAAATGCTACCAAGTTGTCCGTTTTTACATGGTTAATTTTATGTTATGTGAATTTCACCTCAATAAATCATTTTTTAAAATGTTCTAACCACTGATTAGACCAATGGTTCTCAAATTTTGCTGCACATTAAAATTGCCTGATGAGCTTTTAAAAATGCCCAATGACAAGGCTATATCCCAAACCAATTAAATCAGAATCTCTAGATTTCACATTCAGAAGCCAGTATTTATATTTTTAAGATTCCCACATTATTGTAGTGTGTAATCATGTTTGGAAGTAAGTGGTATAGATCAGTAATTCTCAAATATTGTTCTGGGACCAGTTATATCAGTATAAACCAGGAACTTGTTAGAAATTCAAAGACAGGGGTCCATCCCAGAATGGCTGAGTCAGAAATTCTAAGAGAGGTGTGAAGCAAATTGTTTTTACAGGTTTCCAGATGTTTCTGATGCAACTCCGAGTTTAAGTCATACTAGAGTCTGTCTTGTCTTGGCCTTTGACGTGTATGTATTGAAATTATCTGGGGATCTTTTTAAAGTGGGAATTGAGATTCAGTTGCTGAAAGACAGGACCTGAGAATTTGCATTTCAAGTGGAGTCTTGGGTAATAGAGTATTCTTTATCACTGTCTAGATGCTTCCAATATGAAACCAAGTTTGGGAGCTGCTAGTCTAGGTTGAGAAACAGACATTAAACCAACAATGGCACAATTCATCAATTAATCACAATTAAGTACTATGAACTTCTTTCTTTAGGTTTTTGTAATCAACATTTGAATCAGAGCTAGAGTGCTTATTTATAGTATATGATAGCTTTTGAGTATAACATGTGGAATGAAATTTTTTACCCTCAAGGGTTTAGAGTCTCCTGGGTGATAATGGAAAGTGGACACAAAGTGATAACTGCAAAGGCACTGAAATGCCCCAGATAACCTGTCTTTGGTGGAAAGAATTGACATCTCAGCTCAGCTCTCAAGTAGCATTTCATCTTTGTATTATTTGGTGAGTTTTAGGATATGGTAATCACGTATAAATATGTAAGTAAATCCAAGGCTTTAAATCAAAAGGATTTTATAGACTATTTGATTTAAACCTTATTCTGTGGTAACTTTGTGGTATTTTAGGATTGGGGGGTAGTTGATACGTTAGTGGCTATTGGAGAAGAAGAAAAGAGGCAGAGAGTGAAAAAAAAGAAAAAGAAGATAGAAAATTAGACTCTGGGTCTTTTATACCATTTTGCTAGATAAGATCTTCTTTAGCCTGGATTATGTAGAGCATCCTTACTGGGATTGCCTTTTATATCTTCCCCATCAAGGGGAAAAAAAAATATGTGTGTGTGTATTTGTTACTTGTGTATATGTGTACATCTTTCTTAAATATATGTATACATTATTGTAATTATCTCAATTTGTATATGAGTGCAAGAATTTAGTACGAAAGAATGGATTTCTACCTCAATCATTTTGCTCACCACCGGCACTGTTTACAACATATCTAAAATTATATTCCAGGCCAAAGTATTTGGTCAGGGTTGGACTTCAGCATCTTATTCTTTACACACTCACTGGGGGACCCTCATGTGCAGTCTTGGGTGGAAACTCCTAGCAGAAATCATGAACATGGCTGAGGATGGCATCCCGGGCCCTAGGAACACCGCGCTAATTTCCAAAGTCTGGCAAGTTGCAGAGAGAGCAGGAAAGAAAGAAGAGGTAGTCTGGGCAGAGCCTTTTGAACAAAGGAACAGATCTGGCAACCCACAAGATTCATTTGAAGGATAAAGCCTGTGGTTTTGACCAAAGGAGAACAATAGCACAGGGAAGAAACAGAGGTTTTGAAGGGTAGAGGAATGGCATGTTTAAATAGCATTTTTAAATTACAGCTTTGGAGTTCCCTTGTGGCACAGTGGCTTAAGGATCTGTCGTTGTTGCTGCAGTGGCTGGGGTTGCTGCATTGGCACAGATTCCATCTCTGGCCCTGGAATTTCTACATGCAGCAGGCATGGTCTCCAAAAAATTTTTAAAATAAAAAATAAAAAATAAATAAAATAACACCCATAATACCACTCTCTTCAAATGCCTGTGCTATGAAATTCTCTTGGATAAGTGTCCTGCCATCAGTACCTCTGATTTCCATTTATTCTAATGTTTTTGACAGAACCAGGTGCCTGTGGATGACTTTCCTTCAGTCCCATGGTGATTTAGGGACTTGGAATAAACACAGACTTTAGTTTCCTGTCTGGCACTTTTCATAGGTATGACATTCATTTTTGAGATCTAAAAAGAAAAACAAAATAATAGGAGCTATAAATTAAACTCTTCTGGAAAACTGGCTTGAAAGGAGCATACAACTGATAAATATGTCAAGATATAAACATTATTTTTTTTGCCTTCAAAGGAAGTAAAAATTTCTTCAGTAATTTCTAAAATTAGAGTAAACCTATTTTTTATTGCCATGAGTTTCAACACTCTAAAAGAAATTCCACAGAATGAAAAATGAAATTATGTATGATTTGTCATTAAAACTTCACTCATATTGTCCAATGTACCTCTAGATTTTCTTTCTAACCTAGAGCTGCTGGACTCTTCACAATAACTCCATCATAATGGGCAGATAAAGGACTTTATTTATGGATTTCAAAAGTTTGACAGAAATCATACATTTACCCATGATGGAATTGCACAGAATTAGCACATTTCAGTTACTTTTGCTTAGACTGGAATTTTATATTTCACTTTCCAGGTAATCCATGTGTATTTTTTGTTTTGTTTTGTTTTATTTTTAAGCTAGATAGATGTTCTGATATTTGCTGATGCCATCGAAGACATACAGGGTCCTAGGGAAATAAAATAAGGAGGAAAGTTTCTGGTGGTTAAGAAGCTTGGATAATGGTTATAAATATGCATATTTCTGTGTAAAATTTCATAGTAGATGGTTGAATTATAAAATTTAAATATTGATTCTACTTTTAAATTTGAGCCTCTTTTGAAATTGTGAGATGGCTTTATGAACACTCAATGACCCTTTCAAATCTGAGAATCTGCATACTAAACTGTCTAAAAGTGAGGGCTTCTGAGGAATTATGTGCTGGTTGTAGAATAATGAATCATGGAAAATTTACCATAGAAGATACCCATTGACACCATGGCAGTCACAGGAAATACTTAGCAAAAAACTCCCTTAGGCTGTACTCCATCTACTCGTTCATTATGAATACCTTTCAGCCCCTTCTAGAGCATAGGTAATTTGCTAAACCTTTATGGGTACAAAGATTGCAAGACACATTGACTCTACTTGAGTTCACAGCCTCTAGGAAGGCTGATAGCGTTCATTTAATTCACAGATTACACTCCGCAAATCTTGTTGATATGAGTTACTGGAGCTTAGAACAGTAAGATTAACTGGAACAAAGCAGAATTTGAGACCCAAAGGGGACGGGGAATTAGAAAACCAACAGAAATAGGAATCATACGTAGATTGAAAAAGGTGAGATTCATCAGAAAGAATGAACCCAGAATTCCCAGTTCTGGGAACTCACACATCATGTCTGTCTCTGACGAGTAGTGTCTCTGACAGTGCTTAGATTTTGAATTTTGGTCTGTTGTTCTAAAACTATTTCTTACTTGGGACATAATTTTTCTAGAACCTAGAATAGAACTAAACCTAAAATTACTGTTTAAACAACAACAAAAAATGCATCATGCAAAGTTCAGTATGGTAGACAGAATATCAGGGGAATGTGACAGAGGAAAGGTTTGCAGCGTAAGTTCTGTGCTGTGGTTGGGTAACTTTATCTAACATGGCCCAAGTTGGAATTTAGTTTAACTAAATGTTCTCTAAAATTGCATATTCTTTATCCAGTGGAGGTGGAATAAGTAGAAAAGATTGACTCACTACTACTTGCCCAAATCTGGTTGCATGGTAGACATTCAATAAATATAAATTATTATCACATAATTGTAAGTGTATTTAGAAGAATTTTATCAGATTAATTATGTAAGCTGTGCAAACACAGTTTTCCAGTTTTGGCCCCCAAATCTAGTCAAAATGTAGTGAACTCCTTAAACAGTAAAGTAATATTTGTTTTGTCTATTAGATTCTACTGTTAGGAAAATAGCCTTAACAATTTAGAAATATTTGAAAGAACAAAGAAAAATTCTCTGGCTTCAGGAACCATTATATTTGAATGTTAAAGTAACCAGAAGTTCCTTTACTTGGGCCTTTAATTATTTGAGTTTCAATTCATGTAGATAACTTAAGCTTAGCTCTGCTGTGATAAAAATGGAGTATTTTTTGTTGTGAGAGAAGGCAAAGTGGTTGGTAGATATATAACACTGTACTAATATCACACTATGTACTAATTGTGGAAGCAATTCTTCAGTAGAGATTTTAATGCACCTCCTATTTGCTAAGGCAGATGAGGCATAATGGTAAGTTATCAATTATCTATTTCACCATCACATAAGGCTAGAAATATTTTTATTCAGTTGTAGAATCTCTAAGAAGTTTTGTAAATATTTGCACTGCTAGGAATGTATTTTCAGAGACCTCTCCTATGAATCTCCCTCAATTCAGCAGCAGTCCATTTTATTTCAGGGTTGCAGAATAAATGATAATAAAAGATTATCACCCAGGATGGTGTTCAGTACCAGAGCAGATGGAAACATGGGCCAGACCCATCACCTAATAGTTAGACCAGAAGTGTTGTCAGTCCACCATCATTTTTCACTTACTTTTACAGTGTGGAAGGTACTTTTACTCTTGCTGCTTGGAGAATATTCAGTTGATGCAACTTCCCTCTATTTCTCTCTAATGTTCTGCTTAAGAACTTCTACACCCTGAAAATTGGAGAAACAAGAACTGTGAAGTAGTAGAGTGCATCTAACACCTAATGAAGAGAAAACACAAATAAGCTCTTTTTGTCAACATCAAAGAAGACGAGCTACAGGTGCTCTTGCAGAGCAAGAGCAAAGCCCAGGATAAGGTCACTCCCTAGATCTTACTTTTGCTTTCAAAGGTTTGTTGAATAGTTAGTTATGATGCACTGTGAACAGAACAATTAGTTGTATCTATATTAGATCTAATCTGTAATTATTTGTTACATTAATCATGGCTAGAGTGAGAATTTAATTAGTCACAAACACTAAGTGAATTTTTCTGAAGTGGGGGAGAAATATTTTTTGTTGTTCAGTAATCTGATTGAGGAGAGGGTGCCACAGCCAGCTGGTAAAGCTGGAAGGGCAGAACCTTCATGCTTTGCTATTTACTAAGAAATCTGGATCCAGGTGATCTTTTGTCACAACATGTGTATCCAAATGGCAAATCCTTGTACAAGTTCCTCAGACCAGGTAAAGGAGAACCCTGGACATTGGAAGACATCCAGTAATTCAGAAGGGCCATCTGACTTCAATATTACTCAGTGCTTGTTTTATTCAGTTCTTATTTGGCCCCTTTATTTATTCTATCTCTCACACTTCACAATGGCAGAAATGTAACCAGAGAAATCCCAGGAAATGGGGAAAGAGTGGCCCAGATGTAAATTCACATGGATTTAGATTAGCATTTATGTAGTGTTCTGAAAGGCCTACCTGGACGTTTGGCATTCATCTAATCACACACAACTAACATCTAATGTCTCGAAGCTTTACAGCCTGTACTCTTTGCAAATTAGAAATATGAAGACTTTGGTGGGAGGTACTTGGGGGAGGAAACAAAGCATAAAGGTGGTAGCCGTGATAGTGTGGGCCACGATGTTTGATAATGTGACACATTTAATGAGTCACATACATAGAGCTGTTATCGCCCCAAACAGCTCTACCCTGCTGATTCCAGTGAAAACTTTTAGACAAACTCAGCGTTCTTTTGCTCATTACACTGACCTGTCAGAAATGACAACTTGGCCCAGTCTGGTTATTCCATGCTGACAAGGTACCATTCAGGCTTCGCAGCAATAATGTCAGCTTTTAAAGGTGCAATGTACTTAAGGAAGCTCATTTCTATGATTTGGCCAAAAAGAGCCATTTTCCTTGTCAGTGGTGAGGAATGCCTTAGTTTTCTTTAAATTAGGAGTCGTTTTCATGGAGATTGTTCCTAGGAAGACCTGCAGAAAGGAAAAAAGCTATTTTTTTGAAAGGTTTAAAATAATTTAGCCTACTGAGCGATGGTGTGATTACCTGGTGATGTGTTGAAGACAGCCAGGGATGCTCTGATCTGTCCAAAGTGTACTTCAAAACTACCAATAATGCAATGAATAAAACTTCATTTGGGACATGATCAGTATGCACCATGCCCTTCAAGCAGAGAGTGTGTGTTGGAAAGTTCTTTCTAGGCATTTTAGGGCATATGCAGATTCTATGCAAAATCTGGAGCAAGGCCAAAGTTACAGTATGACAAGGTGCTTTACTTCTGGTCCAGAAGCAAATTTCTCCTAGCTTTCTCCAGGAGGACGGAACAGAGAGAATATTCAGGCTAGTGTTGGACTTTATAATAGATTTAGAGTAAATGTAAAGAAAATCGGTGATGTGTTAGTAAATTGAAATAGAAGAGAGGAAAACAGGAGTAAACTGACACTTCTTTCTTCAAATTTTCTTGTTAATGTAATGTTGTAGTTGAGTTCACTAAAATGACAAATTCTTGGCTGGACTGAAAATTATCTATCTATCTATCTATCTATCTATCTACCTATATCTTTTTAGGGCCACTCTGGTGGCATATGGAAGCTCTCAGCCTAGGGGTCAAATTGGAGCTGTAGCTGCTGCCCCACACCTGCATCAATGCAGGATCTGAGCTGTGCCTGTGATCCACACCACAGCCCTCAGCAGCACTAGATCCTTAACCCACTGAGCAAGGCCAGGGATCGAACCTGAGTCCTCATGGATGTTAGGTTCATTAACCACTGAGCCACTACAGAAACTCCCATGAAATTATATTTTTGACATTGAAACTTGAGTTGTCTTTACTCCATTACTGTAACATACTACTTCCAAAATAAGATAGATGATAGATAGATGAAAGAGAAAGAGGAAGGAAGGAAAAGAGAAAGAAAAAAAGAAATAATTTGTTTGTTTTGTATCAACTAGGATGCCTAAGTTGTTCCCTAACACTGGTGGGTTCAAATCCAACTGTGCTGGTCTCATTTATTTTTTTACATTTTTAAAATTAATGTATAGTTGATTTACAATGTTGTGCCAATTTCTGTGGTGCAGCAAAATGACCCATTCAAATATCTGTACATGTATATCTAAGCACATATACATATATACACATACAATTATGTAGAGAAATTTACACTGAAACATAGCAGATACAAGAAGAAAACAATATTTGATAAATATGTGCCTATGTATGCTATACATATCTAAGAACTACAGGGGTTAAACGAAAGTGAAGAAAGATAAGGGTGTTAGTGATT